>NW_026777669.1:0-146074 GCF_028023285.1 Balaenoptera ricei
AAATCTATTGGAGGCAGAAGCAGTCAAGGGTAGCCTAGGGTTAGGGTTAGGCTTAGGGTTAGGGTTAGGGTACGGCTTAGGGTAGGGGTTCGGGGAGGGGTTCGGGTACGGCGTAGGGTATGGGTTAGGGTTAGTGTTAGAGTTAGTGTTAGGGTTAGGGCTCGGTTTAGGGTACGGGTTAGGATTAGGGTACGTGTTAGGGTTAGGGTAGGGGTTAGGGTTAGGGTACACGTTAGGGTTAGGGTAGTTAGTAAACCTATCCCACTCTCTAGATACCCCTTAGCACGTAAAGGAATATTATTTGGGGGTCCAGCCATGGAGAAGAGTTTAGACACTAGGATAAGATAAGGAACACACCCATTATAAAGAAATCACATTAGGATTCTCTTTTTAAGCTGTTCCTTCAAACACTAGTGCTTAGGAAATCTATTGGAGGCAGAAGCAGTCAAGGGTAGCCTAGGGTTAGGGTTAGGCTTAGGGTTAGGGTTAGGGTACGGCTTAGGGTACGGGTTCGGGGAGGGGTTCGGGTACGGCGTAGGGTATGGTTTAGGGTTAGGGTTAGGGTTTGAGTTAGGGTTAGGGCTCGGTTTAGTGTACGGGTTAGGATTAGGGTACGTTTTAGGGTTAGGGTAGGGGTTAGGGTTAGGGTACGCGTTAGGGTTAGGGTAGTTATTAAACCTATCCCACTCTCTAGATACCCCTTAGCATGTAAAGGAATATTATTTGGGGGTCCAGCCATGGAGAAGAGTTTAGACACTAGGATAAGATAAGGAACACACCCATTATAAAGAAATCACATTAGGATTCTCTTTTTAAGCTGTTCCTTCAAACATTAGTGCTTAGGAAATCTGTTGGAGGCAGAAGCAGTCAAGGGTAGCCTAGGGTTAGGGTTAGGCTTAGGGTTAGGCTTAGGGTACGGCTTAGGGTACGGGTTTGGGGAGGGGTTCGGGTACGGTGTAGGGTATGGGTTAGGGTTAGGTTTAGGGTTAGTGTTAGGGTTAGGGCTCGGTTCAGGGTATGGGTTAGGATTAGGGTACGTGTTAGGGTTAGGGTAGGGGTTAGGGTTAGGGTACGCGTTAGGGTTAGGGTAGTTATTAAACCTATCCCACTCTCTAGATACCCCTTAGCACGTAAAGGAATATTATTTGGGGGTCTAGCCATGGAGAAGAGTTTAGACACTAGGATAAGATAAGGAACACACCCATTATAAAGAAATCACATTAGGATTCTGTTTTTAAGCCGTTCCTTAAAACACTAGTGCTTAGGAAATCTATTGGAGGCAGAAGCAGTCAAGGGTAGCCTAGGGTTAGGGTTAGGCTTAGGGTTAGGCTTAGGGTACGGCTTAGCGTACGGGTTCGGGGAGGGGTTCGGGTACGGCGTAGGGTATGGGTTAGGGTTAGGGTTAGGGTTAGTGTTAGGGTTAGGGCTCGGTTCAGGGTACGGGTTAGGATTAGGGTACGTGTTAGGGTTAGGGTAGGGGTTAGGGTTAGGGTACGCATTAGGGTTAGGGTAGTTAGTAAACCTATCCCACTCTCTAGATACCCCTTAGCACGTAAAGGAATATTATTTGCGGGTCCAGCCATGGAGAAGAGTTTAGACACTAGGATAAGATAAGGAACACACCCATTATAAAGAAATCACATTAGGATTCTCTTTTTAAGCTGTTCCTTCAAACACTAGTGCTTAGGAAATCTATTGGAGGCAGAAGCAGTCAAGGGTAGCCTAAGGTTAGGGTTAGGCTTAGGGTTAGGGTTAGGGTACGGCTTAGGGTACGGGTTCGGGGAGGGGTTCGGGTACGGCGTAGGGTATGGTTTAGGGTTAGGGTTAGGGTTTGAGTTAGGGTTAGGGCTCGGTTTAGTGTACGGGTTAGGATTAGGGTACGTTTTAGGGTTAGGGTAGGGGTTAGGGTTAGGGTACGCGTTAGGGTTAGGGTAGTTATTAAACCTATCCCACTCTCTAGATACCCCTTAGCATGTAAAGGAATATTATTTGGGGGTCCAGCCATGGAGAAGAGTTTAGACACTAGGATAAGATAAGGAACACACCCATTATAAAGAAATCACATTAGGATTCTCTTTTTAAGCTGTTCCTTCAAACATTAGTGCTTAGGAAATCTGTTGGAGGCAGAAGCAGTCAAGGGTAGCCTAGGGTTAGGGTTAGGCTTAGGGTTAGGCTTAGGGTACGGCTTAGGGTACGGGTTTGGGGAGGGGTTCGGGTACGGTGTAGGGTATGGGTTAGGGTTAGGTTTAGGGTTAGTGTTAGGGTTAGGGCTCGGTTCAGGGTATGGGTTAGGATTAGGGTACGTGTTAGGGTTAGGGTAGGGGTTAGGGTTAGGGTACGCGTTAGGGTTAGGGTAGTTATTAAACCTATCCCACTCTCTAGATACCCCTTAGCACGTAAAGGAATATTATTTGGGGGTCCAGCCATGGAGAAGAGTTTAGACACTAGGATAAAATAAGGAACACATACATTATAAAGAAATCACATTAGGATTCTCTTTTTAAGCTGTTCCTTCAAACACTAGTGCTTAGGAAATCTATTGGAGGCAGAAGCAGTCAAGGGTAGCCTAGGGTTAGGGTTAGGCTTAGGGTTAGGCTTAGGTTACGCCTTAGGGTACGGGTTCGGGGAGGGGTTCGGGTACGGCGTAGGGTATGGGTTAGGGTTAGGGTTTGAGTTAGGGTTAGGGCTCGGTTTAGTGTACGGGTTAGGATTAGGGTACGTTTTAGGGTTAGGGTAGGGGTTAGGGTTAGGGTACGCGTTAGGGTTAGGGTAGTTATTAAACCTATCCCACTCTCTACATACCCCTTAGCACGTAAAGGAATATTATTTGGGGGTCCAGCCATGGAGAAGAGTTTAGACACTAGGATAAGATAAGGAACACACCCATTATAAAGAAATCACATTAGGATTCTCTTTTTAAGCTGTTCCTTCAAACACTAGTGCTTAGGAAATCTATTGGAGGCAGAAGCAGTCAAGGGTAGCCTAGGGTTAGGGTTAGGCTTAGGGTTAGGCTTAGGGTACGGCTTAGGGTACGGGTTCGGGGAGGGGTTCGGGTACGGCGTAGGGTATGGGTTAGGGTTAGGGTTAGGGTTAGTGTTAGGGTTAGGGCTCAGTTTAGGGTACGGGTTAGGATTAGGGTACGTGTTAGGGTTAGGGTAGGGGTTAGGGTTAGGGTACGCGTTAGGGTTAGGGTAGTTATTAAACCTATCCCACTCTCTAGATACCCCTTAGCACGTAAAGGAATATTATTTGGGGGTCTAGCCATGGAGAAGAGTTTAGACACTAGGATAAGATAAGGAACACACCCATTATAAAGAAATCACATTAGGATTCTGTTTTTAAGCCGTTCCTTAAAACACTAGTGCTTAGGAAATCTATTGGAGGCAGAAGCAGTCAAGGGTAGCCTAGGGTTAGGGTTAGGCTTAGGGTTAGGCTTAGGGTACGGCTTAGCGTACGGGTTCGGGGAGGGGTTCGGGTACGGCGTAGGGTATGGGTTAGGGTTAGGGTTAGGGTTAGTGTTAGGGTTAGGGCTCGGTTCAGGGTACGGGTTAGGATTAGGGTACGTGTTAGGGTTAGGGTAGGGGTTAGGGTTAGGGTACGCATTAGGGTTAGGGTAGTTAGTAAACCTATCCCACTCTCTAGATACCCCTTAGCATGTAAAGGAATATTATTTGGGGGTCCAGCCATGGAGAAGAGTTTAGACACTAGGATAAGATAAGGAACACACCCGTTATAAAGAAATCACATTAGGATTCTCTTTTTAAGCTGTTCCTTCAAACACTAGTGCTTAGGAAATCTATTGGAGGCAGAAGCAGTCAAGGGTAGCCTAGGGTTAGGGTTAGGCTTAGGGTTAGGGTTAGGGTACGGCTTAGGGTACGGGTTCGGGGAGGGGTTCGGGTACGGCGTAGGGTATGGTTTAGGGTTAGGGTTAGGGTTTGAGTTAGGGTTAGGGCTCGGTTTAGTGTACGGGTTAGGATTAGGGTACGTTTTAGGGTTAGGGTAGGGGTTAGGGTTAGGGTACGCGTTAGGGTTAGGGTAGTTATTAAACCTATCCCACTCTCTAGATACCCCTTAGCATGTAAAGGAATATTATTTGGGGGTCCAGCCATGGAGAAGAGTTTAGACACTAGGATAAGATAAGGAACACACCCATTATAAAGAAATCACATTAGGATTCTCTTTTTAAGCTGTTCCTTCAAACATTAGTGCTTAGGAAATCTGTTGGAGGCAGAAGCAGTCAAGGGTAGCCTAGGGTTAGGGTTAGGCTTAGGGTTAGGCTTAGGGTACGGCTTAGGGTACGGGTTTGGGGAGGGGTTCGGGTACGGTGTAGGGTATGGGTTAGGGTTAGGTTTAGGGTTAGTGTTAGGGTTAGGGCTCGGTTCAGGGTATGGGTTAGGATTAGGGTACGTGTTAGGGTTAGGGTAGGGGTTAGGGTTAGGGTACGCGTTAGGGTTAGGGTAGTTATTAAACCTATCCCACTCTCTAGATACCCCTTAGCACGTAAAGGAATATTATTTGGGGGTCCAGCCATGGAGAAGAGTTTAGACACTAGGATAAGATAAGGAACACATACATTATAAAGAAATCACATTAGGATTCTCTTTTTAAGCTGTTCCTTCAAACACTAGTGCTTAGGAAATCTATTGGAGGCAGAAGCAGTCAAGGGTAGCCTAGGGTTAGGGTTAGGCTTAGGGTTAGGCTTAGGGTACGGCTTAGGGTACGGGTTCGGGGAGGGGTTCGGGTACGGCGTAGGGTATGGGTTAGGGTTAGGGTTTGAGTTAGGGTTAGGGCTCGGTTTAGTGTACGGGTTAGGATTAGGGTACGTGTTAGGGTTAGGGTAGGGGTTAGGGTTAGGGTACGCGTTAGGGTTAGGGTAGTTATTAAACCTATCCCACTCTCTAGATACCCCTTGGCACGTAAAGGAATATTATTTGGGGGTCCAGCCATGGAGAAGAGTTTAGACACTAGGATAAGATAAGGAACACACCCATTATAAAGAAATCACATTAGGATTCTCTTTTTAAGCTGTTCCTTCAAACACTAGTGCTTAGGAAATCTATTGGAGGCAGAAGCAGTCAAGGGTAGCCTAGGGTTAGGGTTAGGCTTAGGGTTAGGCTTAGGGTACGGCTTAGGGTACGGGTTCGGGGAGGGGTTCGGGTACGGCGTAGGGTATGGGTTAGGGTTAGGGTTTGAGTTAGGGTTAGGGCTCGGTTTAGTGTACGGGTTAGGATTAGGGTACGTTTTAGGGTTAGGGTAGGGGTTAGGGTTAGGGTACGCGTTAGGGTTAGGGTAGTTATTAAACCTATCCCACTCTCTAGATACCCCTTAGCATGTAAAGGAATATTATTTGGGGGTCCAGCCATGGAGAAGAGTTTAGACACTAGGATAAGATAAGGAACACACCCATTATAAAGAAATCACATTAGGATTCTCTTTTTAAGCTGTTCCTTCAAACACTAGTGCTTAGGAAATCTATTGGAGGCAGAAGCAGTCAAGGGTAGCCTAGGGTTAGGGTTAGGCTTAGGGTTAGGCTTAGGGTACGCCTTAGGGTACGGGTTCGGGGAGGGGTTCGGGTACGGCGTAGGGTATGGGTTAGGGTTAGGGTTTGAGTTAGGGTTAGGGCTCGGTTTAGTGTACGGGTTAGGATTAGGGTACGTTTTAGGGTTAGGGTAGGGGTTAGGGTTAGGGTACGCGTTAGGGTTAGGGTAGTTATTAAACCTATCCCACTCTCTACATACCCCTTAGCACGTAAAGGAATATTATTTGGGGGTCCAGCCATGGAGAAGAGTTTAGACACTAGGATAAGATAAGGAACACACCCATTATAAAGAAATCACATTAGGATTCTCTTTTTAAGCTGTTCCTTCAAACACTAGTGCTTAGGAAATCTATTGGAGGCAGAAGCAGTCAAGGGTAGCCTAGGGTTAGGGTTAGGCTTAGGGTTAGGCTTAGGGTACGGCTTAGGGTACGGGTTCGGGGAGGGGTTCGGGTACGGCGTAGGGTATGGGTTAGGGTTAGGGTTAGGGTTAGTGTTAGGGTTAGGGCTCAGTTTAGGGTACGGGTTAGGATTAGGGTACGTGTTAGGGTTAGGGTAGGGGTTAGGGTTAGGGTACGCGTTAGGGTTAGGGTAGTTATTAAACCTATCCCACTCTCTAGATACCCCTTAGCACGTAAAGGAATATTATTTGGGGGTCTAGCCATGGAGAAGAGTTTAGACACTAGGATAAGATAAGGAACACACCCATTATAAAGAAATCACATTAGGATTCTGTTTTTAAGCCGTTCCTTAAAACACTAGTGCTTAGGAAATCTATTGGAGGCAGAAGCAGTCAAGGGTAGCCTAGGGTTAGGGTTAGGCTTAGGGTTAGGCTTAGGGTACGGCTTAGCGTACGGGTTCGGGGAGGGGTTCGGGTACGGCGTAGGGTATGGGTTACGGTTAGGGTTAGGGTTAGTGTTAGGGTTAGGGCTCGGTTCAGGGTACGGGTTAGGATTAGGGTACGTGTTAGGGTTAGGGTAGGGGTTAGGGTTAGGGTACGCATTAGGGTTAGGGTAGTTAGTAAACCTATCCCACTCTCTAGATACCCCTTAGCACGTAAAGGAATATTATTTGCGGGTCCAGCCATGGAGAAGAGTTTAGACACTAGGATAAGATAAGGAACACACCCATTATAAAGAAATCACATTAGGATTCTCTTTTTAAGCTGTTCCTTCAAACACTAGTGCTTAGGAAATCTATTGGAGGCAGAAGCAGTCAAGGGTAGCCTAGGGTTAGGGTTAGGCTTAGGGTTAGGGTTAGGGTACGGCTTAGGGTACGGGTTCGGGGAGGGGTTCGGGTACGGCGTAGGGTATGGTTTAGGGTTAGGGTTAGGGTTTGAGTTAGGGTTAGGGCTCGGTTTAGTGTACGGGTTAGGATTAGGGTACGTTTTAGGGTTAGGGTAGGGGTTAGGGTTAGGGTACGCGTTAGGGTTAGGGTAGTTATTAAACCTATCCCACTCTCTAGATACCCCTTAGCATGTAAAGGAATATTATTTGGGGGTCCAGCCATGGAGAAGAGTTTAGACACTAGGATAAGATAAGGAACACACCCATTATAAAGAAATCACATTAGGATTCTCTTTTTAAGCTGTTCCTTCAAACATTAGTGCTTAGGAAATCTGTTGGAGGCAGAAGCAGTCAAGGGTAGCCTAGGGTTAGGGTTAGGCTTAGGGTTAGGCTTAGGGTACGGCTTAGGGTACGGGTTTGGGGAGGGGTTCGGGTACGGTGTAGGGTATGGGTTAGGGTTAGGTTTAGGGTTAGTGTTAGGGTTAGGGCTCGGTTCAGGGTATGGGTTAGGATTAGGGTACGTGTTAGGGTTAGGGTAGGGGTTAGGGTTAGGGTACGCGTTAGGGTTAGGGTAGTTATTAAACCTATCCCACTCTCTAGATACCCCTTAGCACGTAAAGGAATATTATTTGGGGGTCCAGCCATGGAGAAGAGTTTAGACACTAGGATAAAATAAGGAACACATACATTATAAAGAAATCACATTAGGATTCTCTTTTTAAGCTGTTCCTTCAAACACTAGTGCTTAGGAAATCTATTGGAGGCAGAAGCAGTCAAGGGTAGCCTAGGGTTAGGGTTAGGCTTAGGGTTAGGCTTAGGGTACGCCTTAGGGTACGGGTTCGGGGAGGGGTTCGGGTACAGCGTAGGGTATGGGTTAGGGTTAGGGTTTGAGTTAGGGTTAGGGCTCGGTTTAGTGTACGGGTTAGGATTAGGGTACGTTTTAGGGTTAGGGTAGGGGTTAGGGTTAGGGTACGCGTTAGGGTTAGGGTAGTTATTAAACCTATCCCACTCTCTACATACCCCTTAGCACGTAAAGGAATATTATTTGGGGGTCCAGCCATGGAGAAGAGTTTAGACACTAGGATAAGATAAGGAACACACCCATTATAAAGAAATCACATTAGGATTCTCTTTTTAAGCTGTTCCTTCAAACACTAGTGCTTAGGAAATCTATTGGAGGCAGAAGCAGTCAAGGGTAGCCTAGGGTTAGGGTTAGGCTTAGGGTTAGGCTTAGGGTACGGCTTAGGGTACGGGTTCGGGGAGGGGTTCGGGTACGGCGTAGGGTATGGGTTAGGGTTAGGGTTAGGGTTAGTGTTAGGGTTAGGGCTCAGTTTAGGGTACGGGTTAGGATTAGGGTACGTGTTAGGGTTAGGGTAGGGGTTAGGGTTAGGGTACGCGTTAGGGTTAGGGTAGTTATTAAACCTATCCCACTCTCTAGATACCCCTTAGCACGTAAAGGAATATTATTTGGGGGTCTAGCCATGGAGAAGAGTTTAGACACTAGGATAAGATAAGGAACACACCCATTATAAAGAAATCACATTAGGATTCTGTTTTTAAGCCGTTCCTTAAAACACTAGTGCTTAGGAAATCTATTGGAGGCAGAAGCAGTCAAGGGTAGCCTAGGGTTAGGGTTAGGCTTAGGGTTAGGCTTAGGGTACGGCTTAGCGTACGGGTTCGGGGAGGGGTTCGGGTACGGCGTAGGGTATGGGTTAGGGTTAGGGTTAGGGTTAGTGTTAGGGTTAGGGCTCGGTTCAGGGTACGGGTTAGGATTAGGGTACGTGTTAGGGTTAGGGTAGGGGTTAGGGTTAGGGTACGCATTAGGGTTAGGGTAGTTAGTAAACCTATCCCACTCTCTAGATACCCCTTACCACGTAAAGGAATATTATTTGGGGGTCCAGCCATGGAGAAGAGTTTAGACACTAGGATAAGATAAGGAACACACCCGTTATAAAGAAATCACATTAGGATTCTCTTTTTAAGCTGTTCCTTCAAACACTAGTGCTTAGGAAATCTATTGGAGGCAGAAGCAGTCAAGGGTAGCCTAGGGTTAGGGTTAGGCTTAGGGTTAGGGTTAGGGTACGGCTTAGGGTACGGGTTCGGGGAGAGGTTCGGGTACGGCGTAGGGTATGGTTTAGGGTTAGGGTTAGGGTTTGAGTTAGGGTTAGGGCTCGGTTTAGTGTACGGGTTAGGATTAGGGTACGTTTTAGGGTTAGGGTAGGGGTTAGGGTTAGGGTACGCGTTAGGGTTAGGGTAGTTATTAAACCTATCCCACTCTCTAGATACCCCTTAGCATGTAAAGGAATATTATTTGGGGGTCCAGCCATGGAGAAGAGTTTAGACACTAGGATAAGATAAGGAACACACCCATTATAAAGAAATCACATTAGGATTCTCTTTTTAAGCTGTTCCTTCAAACATTAGTGCTTAGGAAATCTGTTGGAGGCAGAAGCAGTCAAGGGTAGCCTAGGGTTAGGGTTAGGCTTAGGGTTAGGCTTAGGGTACGGCTTAGGGTACGGGTTCGGGGAGGGGTTCGGGTACGGGGTAGGGTATGGGTTAGGGTTAGGGTTTGAGTTAGGGTTAGGGCTCGGTTTAGTGTACGGGTTAGGATTAGGGTACGTGTTAGGGTTAGGGTAGGGGTTAGGGTTAGGGTACGCGTTAGGGTTAGGGTAGTTATTAAACCTATCCCACTCTCTAGATACCCCTTGGCACGTAAAGGAATATTATTTGGGGGTCCAGCCATGGAGAAGAGTTTAGACACTAGGATAAGATAAGGAACACACCCATTATAAAGAAATCACATTAGGATTCTCTTTTTAAGCTGTTCCTTCAAACACTAGTGCTTAGGAAATCTATTGGAGGCAGAAGCAGTCAAGGGTAGCCTAGGGTTAGGGTTAGGCTTAGGGTTAGGCTTAGGGTACGGCTTAGGGTACGGGTTCGGGGAGGGGTTCGGGTACGGCGTAGGGTATGGGTTAGGGTTAGGGTTTGAGTTAGGGTTAGGGCTCGGTTTAGTGTACGGGTTAGGATTAGGGTACGTTTTAGGGTTAGGGTAGGGGTTAGGGTTAGGGTACGCGTTAGGGTTAGGGTAGTTATTAAACCTATCCCACTCTCTAGATACCCCTTAGCACGTAAAGGAATATTATTTGGGGGTCTAGCCATGGAGAAGAGTTTAGACACTAGGATAAGATAAGGAACACACCCATTATAAAGAAATCACATTAGGATTCTGTTTTTAAGCCGTTCCTTAAAACACTAGTGCTTAGGAAATCTATTGGAGGCAGAAGCAGTCAAGGGTAGCCTAGGGTTAGAGTTAGGCTTAGGGTTAGGGTTAGGGTACGGCTTAGGGTAGGGGTTCGGGGAGGGGTTCGGGTACGGCGTAGGGTATGGGTTAGGGTTAGTGTTAGAGTTAGTGTTAGGGTTAGGGCTCGGTTTAGGGTACGGGTTAGGATTAGGGTACGTGTTAGGGTTAGGGTAGGGGTTAGGGTTAGGGTACACGTTAGGGTTAGGGTAGTTAGTAAACCTATCCCACTCTCTAGATACCCCTTAGCACGTAAAGGAATATTATTTGGGGGTCCAGCCATGGAGAAGAGTTTAGACACTAGGATAAGATAAGGAACACACCCATTATAAAGAAATCACATTAGGATTCTCTTTTTAAGCTGTTCCTTCAAACACTAGTGCTTAGGAAATCTATTGGAGGCAGAAGCAGTCAAGGGTAGCCTAGGGTTAGGGTTAGGCTTAGGGTTAGGGTTAGGGTACGGCTTAGGGTACGGGTTCGGGGAGGGGTTCGGGTACGGTGTAGGGTATGGGTTAGGGTTAGGGTTAGGGTTAGTGTTAGGGTTAGGGCTCGGTTTAGGGTACGGGTTATGATTAGGGTACGTGTTAGGGTTAGGGTAGGGGTTAGGGTTAGGGTACGCGTTAGGGTTAGGGTAGTTATTAAACCTATCCCACTCTCTAGATACCCCTTAGCACGTAAAGGAATATTATTTGGGGGTCCAGCCATGGAGAAGAGTTTAGACACTAGGATAAGATAAGGAACACACCCATTATAAAGAAATCACATTAGGATTCTCTTTTTAAGCTTTTCCTTAAAGCACTAGTGCTTAGGAAATCTATTGGTGGCAGAAGCAGTCAAGGGTAGCCTAGGGTTAGGGTTAGGCTTAGGGTTAGGGTTAGGGTACGGCTTAGGGTACGGGTTCGTGTAGGGGTTCGGGTACGGCGTAGGGTATGGGTTAGGGTTAGGGTTAGGGTTAGTTTTAGCTTTAGGTCTCGGTTTAGGGTACAGGTTAGGATTAGGGTACGTGTTAGGGTTAGGGTAGGGGTTAGGGTTAGGGTACGCTTTAGGGTTAGGGTAGTTATTAAACCTATCCCACTCTCTAGATACCCCTTAGCACGTAAAGGAATATTATTTGGGGGTCCAGCCATGGAGAAGAGTTTAGACACTAGGATAAGATAAGGAACACACCCATTATAAAGAAATCACATTAGGATTCTCTTTTTAAGCTGTTCCTTAAAACACTAGTGCTTAGGAAATCTATTGGAGGCAGTAGCAGTCAAGGGTAGCCTAGGGTTAGGGTTAGGCTTAGGGTTTGGGTTAGGGTACGGCTTAGGGTACGGGTTCGGGGAGGGGTTCGGGTACGGCGTAGGGTATGGGTTAGTGTTAGGGTTAGGGTTAGTGTAAGGGTTAGGGCTCGGTTTAGGGTACGGGTTAGGATTAGGGTACGTGTTAGGGTTAGGGTAGGGGTTAGGGTTAGGGTACGCGTTAGGGTTAGGGTAGTTATTAAACCTATCCCACTCTCTACATACCCCTTAGCACGTAAAGGAATATTATTTGGGGGTCCAGCCATGGAGAAGAGTTTAGACACTAGGATAAGATAAGGAACACACCCATTATAAAGAAATCACATTAGGATTCTCTTTTTAAGCTGTTCCTTCAAACACTAGTGCTTAGGAAATCTATTGGAGGCAGAAGCAGTCAAGGGTAGCCTAGGGTTAGGGTTAGGCTTAGGGTTAGGCTTAGGGTACGGCTTAGGGTACGGGTTCGGGGAGGGGTTCGGGTACGGCGTAGGGTATGGGTTAGGGTTAGGGTTTGAGTTAGGGTTAGGGCTCGGTTTAGTGTACGGGTTAGGATTAGGGTACGTTTTAGGGTTAGGGTAGGGGTTAGGGTTAGGGTACGCGTTAGGGTTAGGGTAGTTATTAAACCTATCCCACTCTCTAGATACCCCTTAGCACGTAAAGGAATATTATTTGTGGGTCCAGCCATGGAGAAGAGTTTAGACACTAGGATAAGATAAGGAACACACCCATTATAAAGAAATCACATTAGGATTCTCTTTTTAAGCTGTTCCTTCAAACACTAGTGCTTAGGAAATCTATTGGAGGCAGAAGCAGTCAAGGGTAGCCAAGGGTTAGGGTTAGGCTTAGGGTTAGGCTTAGGGTACGGCTTAGGGTACGGGTTCGGGGAGGGGTTCGGGTATGGCGTAGGGTATGGGTTAGGGTTAGGGTTAGGGTTAGTGTTAGGGTTAGGGCTCGGTTCAGGGTACGGGTTAGGATTAGGGTACGTGTTAGGGTTAGGGTAGGGGTTAGGGTTAGGGTACGCGTTAGGGTTAGGGTAGTTATTAAACCTATCCCACTCTCTAGATACCCCTTAGCACGTAAAGGAATATTATTTGCGGGTCCAGCCATGGAGAAGAGTTTAGACACTAGGATAAAATAAGGAACACATACATTATAAACAAATCACATTAGGATTCTCTTTTTAAGTTGTTCCTTAAAACACTAGTGCTTAGGAAATCTATTGGAGGCAGAAGCAGTCAAGGGTAGCCTAGGGTTAGGGTTAGGCTTAGTGTTAGGGTTAGGGTACGGCTTAGGGTAGGGGTTCGGGGAGGGGTTCGGGTACGGCGTAGGGTATGGGTTAGGGTTAGGGTTAGGGTTCGTGTTAGGGTTAGGGCTCGGTTTAGGGTACGGGTTAGGATTAGGGTACGTGTTAGGGTTAGGGTAGGGGTTAGGGTTAGGGTACGCATTAGGTTAGGGTAGTTAGTAAACCTATCCCACTCTCTAGATACCCCTTAGCACGTAAAGGAATATTATTTGCGGGTCCAGCCATGGAGAAGAGTTTAGACACTAGGATAAGATAAGGAACACACCCATTATAAAGAAATCACATTAGGATTCTGTTTTTCAGCCGTTCCTTAAAACACTAGTGCTTAGGAAATCTATTGGAGGCAGAAGCAGTCAAGGGTAGCCTAGGGTTAGGGTTAGGCTTAGGGTTAGGCTTAGGGTACGGCTTAGGGTACGGGTTCGGGGAGGGGTTCGGGTACGGCGTAGGGTATGGGTTAGGGTTAGGGTTAGGGTTAGTCTTAGGGTTACGGCTCGGTTCAGGGTACGGGTTAGGATTAGGGTACGTGTTAGGGTTAGGGTAGGGGTTAGGGTTAGGGTACGTGTTAGTGTTAGGGTAGTTATTAAACCTATCCCACTCTCTAGATACCCCTTAGCACGTAAAGGAATATTATTTGGGGGTCCAGCCATGGAGAAGAGTTTAGACACTAGGATAAGATAAGGAACACACCCATTATAAAGAAATCACATTAGGATTCTCTTTTTAAGCTGTTCCTTCAAACACTAGTGCTTAGGAAATCTATTGGAGGCAGAAGCAGTCAAGGGTAGCCTAGGGTTAGGGTTAGGCTTAGGGTTAGGCTTAGGGTACGGCTTAGGGTACGGGTTCGGGGAGGGGTTCGGGTACGGCGTAGGGTATGGGTTAGGGTTAGGGTTTGAGTTAGGGTTAGGGCTCGGTTTAGTGTACGGGTTAGGATTAGGGTACGTGTTAGGGTTAGGGTAGGGGTTAGGGTTAGGGTACGCGTTAGGGTTAGGGTAGTTATTAAACCTATCCCACTCTCTAGATACCCCTTAGCACGTAAAGGAATATTATTTGGGGGTCCAGCCATGGAGAAGAGTTTAGACACTAGGATAAGATAAGGAACACACCCATTATAAAGAAATCACATTAGGATTCTCTTTTTAAGCTGTTCCTTCAAACACTAGTGCTTAGGAAATCTATTGGAGGCAGAAGCAGTCAAGGGTAGCCTAGGGTTAGGGTTAGGCTTAGGGTTAGGCTTAGGGTACGGCTTAGGGTACGGGTTCGGGGAGGGGTTCGGGAACGGCGTAGGGTATGGGTTAGGGTTAGGGTTAGGGTTAGTGTTAGGGTTAGGGCTCAGTTTAGGGTACGGGTTAGGATTAGGGTACGTGTTAGGGTTAGGGTAGGGGTTAGTGTTAGGGTACGCGTTAGGGTTAGGGTAGTTATTAAACCTATCCCACTCTCTAGATACCCCTTAGCACGTAAAGGAATATTATTTGGGGGTCTAGCCATGGAGAAGAGTTTAGACACTAGGATAAGATAAGGAACACACCCATTATAAAGAAATCACATTAGGATTCTGTTTTTAAGCAGTTCCTTAAAACACTAGTGCTTAGGAAATCTATTGGAGGCAGAAGCAGTCAAGGGTAGCCTAGGGTTAGGGTTAGGCTTAGGGTTAGGCTTAGGGTACGGCTTAGGGTACGGGTTCGGGGAGGGGTTCGGGTACGGCGTAGGGTATGGGTTAGGGTTAGGGTTAGGGTTAGTGTTAGGGTTAGGGCTCGGTTCAGGGTACGGGTTAGGATTAGGGTACGTGTTAGGGTTAGGGTAGGGGTTAGGGTTAGGGTACGTGTTAGTGTTAGGGTAGTTATTAAACCTATCCCACTCTCTAGATACCCCTTAGCACGTAAAGGAATATTATTTGGGGGTCCAGCCATGGAGAAGAGTTTAGACACTAGGATAAGATAAGGAACACACCCATTATAAAGAAATCACATTAGGATTCTCTTTTTAAGCTGTTCCTTCAAACACTAGTGCTTAGGAAATCTATTGGAGGCAGAAGCAGTCAAGGGTAGCCTAGGGTTAGGGTTAGGCTTAGGGTTAGGCTTAGGGTACGGCTTAGGGTACGGGTTCGGGGAGGGGTTCGGGTACGGCGTAGGGTATGGGTTAGGGTTAGGGTTTGAGTTAGGGTTAGGGCTCGGTTTAGTGTACGGGTTAGGATTAGGGTACGTGTTAGGGTTAGGGTAGGGGTTAGGGTTAGGGTACGCGTTAGGGTTAGGGTAGTTATTAAACCTATCCCACTCTCTAGATACCCCTTAGCACGTAAAGGAATATTATT
Source organism: Balaenoptera ricei (assembly GCF_028023285.1). Taxonomy (NCBI): domain Eukaryota; kingdom Metazoa; phylum Chordata; class Mammalia; order Artiodactyla; family Balaenopteridae; genus Balaenoptera; species Balaenoptera ricei. The sequence continues at coordinate 15,012 of NW_026777669.1, forward strand.
TGGGGGTCCAGCCATGGAGAAGAGTTTAGACACTAGGATAAGATAAGGAACACACCCATTATAAAGAAATCACATTAGGATTCTCTTTTTAAGCTGTTCCTTCAAACACTAGTGCTTAGGAAATCTATTGGAGGCAGAAGCAGTCAAGGGTAGCCTAGGGTTAGGGTTAGGCTTAGGGTTAGGCTTAGGGTACGGCTTAGGGTACGGGTTCGGGGAGGGGTTCGGGAACGGCGTAGGGTATGGGTTAGGGTTAGGGTTAGGGTTAGTGTTAGGGTTAGGGCTCAGTTTAGGGTACGGGTTAGGATTAGGGTACGTGTTAGGGTTAGGGTAGGGGTTAGTGTTAGGGTACGCGTTAGGGTTAGGGTAGTTATTAAACCTATCCCACTCTCTAGATACCCCTTAGCACGTAAAGGAATATTATTTGGGGGTCTAGCCATGGAGAAGAGTTTAGACACTAGGATAAGATAAGGAACACACCCATTATAAAGAAATCACATTAGGATTCTGTTTTTAAGCCGTTCCTTAAAACACTAGTGCTTAGGAAATCTATTGGAGGCAGAAGCAGTCAAGGGTAGCCTAGGGTTAGGGTTAGGCTTAGGGTTAGGCTTAGGGTACGGGTTCGGGGAGGGGTTCGGGTACGGCGTAGGGTATGGGTTAGGGTTAGGGTTAGGGTTAGTGTTAGGGTTAGGGCTCGGTTCAGGGTACGGGTTAGGATTAGGGTACGTGTTAGGGTTAGGGTAGGGGTTAGGGTTAGGGTACGCGTTAGGGTTAGGGTAGTTATTAAACCTATCCCACTCTCTAGATACCCCTTAGCACGTAAAGCAATATTATTTGGGGGTCCAGCCATGGAGAAGAGTTTAGACACTAGGGTAAGATAAGGAACACACCCATTATAAAGAAATCACATTAGGATTCTCTTTTTAAGCTGTTCCTTCAAACACTAGTGCTTAGGAAATCTATTGGAGGCAGAAGCAGTCAAGGGTAGCCTAGGGTTAGGGTTAGGCTTAGGGTTAGGGTTAGGGTACGGCTTAGGGTAGGGGTTCGGGGAGGGGTTCGGGTACGGCGTAGGGTATGGGTTAGGGTTAGTGTTAGAGTTAGTGTTAGGGTTAGGGCTCGGTTTAGGGTACGGGTTAGGATTAGGGTACGTGTTAGGGTTAGGGTAGGGGTTAGGGTTAGGGTACACGTTAGGGTTAGGGTAGTTAGTAAACCTATCCCACTCTCTAGATACCCCTTAGCACGTAAAGGAATATTATTTGGGGGTCCAGCCATGGAGAAGAGTTTAGACACTAGGATAAGATAAGGAACACACCCATTATAAAGAAATCACATTAGGATTCTCTTTTTAAGCTGTTCCTTCAAACACTAGTGCTTAGGAAATCTATTGGAGGCAGAAGCAGTCAAGGGTAGCCTAGGGTTAGGGTTAGGCTTAGGGTTAGGGTTAGGGTACGGCTTAGGGTACGGGTTCGGGGAGGGGTTCGGGTACGGTGTAGGGTATGGGTTAGGGTTAGGGTTAGGGTTAGTGTTAGGGTTAGGGCTCGGTTTAGGGTACGGGTTATGATTAGGGTACGTGTTAGGGTTAGGGTAGGGGTTAGGGTTAGGGTACGCGTTAGGGTTAGGGTAGTTATTAAACCTATCCCACTCTCTAGATACCCCTTAGCACGTAAAGGAATATTATTTGGGGGTCCAGCCATGGAGAAGAGTTTAGACACTAGGATAAGATAAGGAACACACCCATTATAAAGAAATCACATTAGGATTCTCTTTTTAAGCTGTTCCTTAAAACACTAGTGCTTAGGAAATCTATTGGAGGCAGTAGCAGTCAAGGGTAGCCTAGGGTTAGGGTTAGGCTTAGGGTTTGGGTTAGGGTACGGCTTAGGGTACGGGTTCGGGGAGGGGTTCGGGTACGGCGTAGGGTATGGGTTAGTGTTAGGGTTAGGGTTAGTGTAAGGGTTAGGGCTCGGTTTAGGGTACGGGTTAGGATTAGGGTACGTGTTAGGGTTAGGGTAGGGGTTAGGGTTAGGGTACGCGTTAGGGTTAGGGTAGTTATTAAACCTATCCCACTCTCTAGATACCCCTTAGCACGTAAAGGAATATTATTTGTGGGTCCAGCCATGGAGAAGAGTTTAGACACTAGGATAAGATAAGGAACACACCCATTATAAAGAAATCACATTAAGATTCTCTTTTTAAGCCGTTCCTTAAAACACTAGTGCTTAGAAAATCTATTGGAGGCAGAAGCAGTCAAGGGTAGCCTAGGGTTAGGGTTAGGCTTAGGGTTAGGCTTAGGGTACGGCTTAGGCTACGGGTTCGGGGAGGGGTTCGGGTACGGCGTAGGGTATGGGTTAGGGTTAGGGTTTGAGTTAGGGTTAGGGCTCGGTTGAGTGTACGGCTTAGGATTAGGGTACGTGTTAGGGTTAGGGTTAGGGTACGCGTTAGGGTTAGGGTAGTTATTAAACCTATCCCACTCTCTACATACCCCTTAGCACGTAAAGGAATATTATTTGGGGGTCCAGCCATGGAGAAGAGTTTAGACACTAGGATAAGATAAGGAACACACCCATTATAAAGAAATCACATTAGGATTCTCTTTTTAAGCTGTTCCTTCAAACACTAGTGCTTAGGAAATCTATTGGAGGCAGAAGCAGTCAAGGGTAGCCTAGGGTTAGGGTTAGGCTTAGGGTTAGGCTTAGGGTACGGCTTAGGGTACGGGTTCGGGGAGGGGTTCGGGTACGGCGTAGGGTATGGGTTAGGGTTAGGGTTTGAGTTAGGGTTAGGGCTCGGTTTAGTGTACGGGTTAGGATTAGGGTACGTTTTAGGGTTAGGGTAGGGGTTAGGGTTAGGGTACGCGTTAGGGTTAGGGTAGTTATTAAACCTATCCCACTCTCTACATACCCCTTAGCACGTAAAGGAATATTATTTGGGGGTCCAGCCATGGAGAAGAGTTTAGACACTAGGATAAGATAAGGAACACACCCATTATAAAGAAATCACATTAGGATTCTCTTTTTAAGCTGTTCCTTCAAACACTAGTGCTTAGGAAATCTATTGGAGGCAGAAGCAGTCAAGGGTAGCCTAGGGTTAGGGTTAGGCTTAGGGTTAGGCTTAGGGTACGGCTTAGGGTACGGGTTCGGGGAGGGGTTCGGGTACGGCGTAGGGTATGGGTTAGGGTTAGGGTTAGGGTTAGTGTTAGGGTTAGGGCTCAGTTTAGGGTACGGGTTAGGATTAGGGTACGTGTTAGGGTTAGGGTAGGGGTTAGGGTTAGGGTACGCGTTAGGGTTAGGGTAGTTATTAAACCTATCCCACTCTCTAGATACCCCTTAGCACGTAAAGGAATATTATTTGGGGGTCTAGCCATGGAGAAGAGTTTAGACACTAGGATAAGATAAGGAACACACCCATTATAAAGAAATCACATTAGGATTCTGTTTTTAAGCCGTTCCTTAAAACACTAGTGCTTAGGAAATCTATTGGAGGCAGAAGCAGTCAAGGGTAGCCTAGGGTTAGGGTTAGGCTTAGGGTTAGGCTTAGGGTACGGCTTAGCGTACGGGTTCGGGGAGGGGTTCGGGTACGGCGTAGGGTATGGGTTAGGGTTAGGGTTAGGGTTAGTGTTAGGGTTAGGGCTCGGTTCAGGGTACGGGTTAGGATTAGGGTACGTGTTAGGGTTAGGGTAGGGGTTAGGGTTAGGGTACGCATTAGGGTTAGGGTAGTTAGTAAACCTATCCCACTCTCTAGATACCCCTTAGCACGTAAAGGAATATTATTTGCGGGTCCAGCCATGGAGAAGAGTTTAGACACTAGGATAAGATAAGGAACACACCCATTATAAAGAAATCACATTAGAATTCTCTTTTTAAGCTGTTCCTTCAGACACTAGTGCTTAGGAAATCTATTGGAGGCAGAAGCAGTCAAGGGTAGCCTAGGGTTAGAGTTAGGCTTAGGGTTAGGGTTAGGGTACGGCTTAGGGTACGGGTTCGGGGAGGGGTTCGGGTACGGCGTAGGGTATGGTTTAGGGTTAGGGTTAGGGTTTGAGTTAGGGTTAGGGCTCGGTTTAGTGTACGGCTTAGGATTAGGGTACGTGTTAGGGTTAGGGTAGGGGTTAGGGTTAGGGTACGCGTTAGGGTTAGGGTAGTTATTAAACCTATCCCACTCTCTACATACCCCTTAGCACGTAAAGGAATATTATTTGGGGGTCCAGCCATGGAGAAGAGTTTAGACACTAGGATAAAATAAGGAACACATACATTATAAAGAAATCACATTAGGATTCTCTTTTTAAGCTGTTCTTTCAAACACTAGTGCTTAGGAAATCTATTGGAGGCAGAAGCAGTCAAGGGTAGCCTAGGGTTAGGGTTAGGCTTAGGGTTAGGCTTAGGGTACGCCTTAGGGTACGGGTTCGGGGAGGGGTTCGGGTACGGCGTAGGGTATGGGTTAGGGTTAGGGTTTGAGTTAGGGTTAGGGCTCGGTTTAGTGTACGGGTTAGGATTAGGGTACGTTTTAGGGTTAGGGTAGGGGTTAGGGTTAGGGTACGCGTTAGGGTTAGGGTAGTTATTAAACCTATCCCACTCTCTACATACCCCTTAGCACGTAAAGGAATATTATTTGGGGGTCCAGCCATGGAGAAGAGTTTAGACACTAGGATAAGATAAGGAACACACCCATTATAAAGAAATCACATTAGGATTCTCTTTTTAAGCTGTTCCTTCAAACACTAGTGCTTAGGAAATCTATTGGAGGCAGAAGCAGTCAAGGGTAGCCTAGGGTTAGGGTTAGGCTTAGGGTTAGGCTTAGGGTACGGCTTAGGGTACGGGTTCGGGGAGGGGTTCGGGTACGGCGTAGGGTATGGGTTAGGGTTAGGGTTAGGGTTAGTGTTAGGGTTAGGGCTCAGTTTAGGGTACGGGTTAGGATTAGGGTACGTGTTAGGGTTAGGGTACGCGTTAGGGTTAGGGTACGCGTTAGGGTTAGGGTAGTTATTAAACCTATCCCACTCTCTAGATACCCCTTAGCACGTAAAGGAATATTATTTGGGGGTCTAGCCATGGAGAAGAGTTTAGACACTAGGATAAGATAAGGAACACACCCATTATAAAGAAATCACATTAGGATTCTGTTTTTAAGCCGTTCCTTAAAACACTAGTGCTTAGGAAATCTATTGGAGGCAGAAGCAGTCAAGGGTAGCCTAGGGTTAGGGTTAGGCTTAGGGTTAGGCTTAGGGTACGGGTTCGGGGAGGGGTTCGGGTACGGCATAGGGTATGGGTTAGGGTTAGGGTTAGGGTTAGTGTTAGGGTTAGGGCTCGGTTCAGGGTACGGGTTAGGATTAGGGTACGTGTTAGGGTTAGGGTAGGGGTTAGGGTTAGGGTACGCGTTAGGGTTAGGGTAGTTATTAAACCTATCCCACTCTCTAGATACCCCTTAGCACGTAAAGCAATATTATTTGGGGGTCCAGCCATGGAGAAGAGTTTAGACACTAGGGTAAGATAAGGAACACACCCATTATAAAGAAATCACATTAGGATTCTCTTTTTAAGCTGTTCCTTCAAACACTAGTGCTTAGGAAATCTATTGGAGGCAGAAGCAGTCAAGGGTAGCCTAGGGTTAGGGTTAGGCTTAGGGTTAGGGTTAGGGTACGGCTTAGGGTAGGGGTTCGGGGAGGGGTTCGGGTACGGCGTAGGGTATGGGTTAGGGTTAGTGTTAGAGTTAGTGTTAGGGTTAGGGCTCGGTTTAGGGTACGGGTTAGGATTAGGGTACGGGTTAGGGTTAGGGTAGGGGTTAGGGTTAGGGTACACGTTAGGGTTAGGGTAGTTAGTAAACCTATCCCACTCTCTAGATACCCCTTAGCACGTAAAGGAATATTATTTGGGGGTCCAGCCATGGAGAAGAGTTTAGACACTAGGATAAGATAAGGAACACACCCATTATAAAGAAATCACATTAGGATTCTCTTTTTAAGCTGTTCCTTCAAACACTAGTGCTTAGGAAATCTATTGGAGGCAGAAGCAGTCAAGGGTAGCCTAGGGTTAGGGTTAGGCTTAGGGTTAGGGTTAGGGTACGGCTTAGGGTACGGGTTCGGGGAGGGGTTCGGGTACGGTGTAGGGTATGGGTTAGGGTTAGGGTTAGGGTTAGTGTTAGGGTTAGGGCTCGGTTTAGGGTACGGGTTATGATTAGGGTACGTGTTAGGGTTAGGGTAGGGGTTAGGGTTAGGGTACGCGTTAGGGTTAGGGTAGTTATTAAACCTATCCCACTCTCTAGATACCCCTTAGCACGTAAAGGAATATTATTTGGGGGTCCAGCCATGGAGAAGAGTTTAGACACTAGGATAAGATAAGGAACACACCCATTATAAAGAAATCACATTAGGATTCTCTTTTTAAGCTTTTCCTTAAAGCACTAGTGCTTAGGAAATCTATTGGTGGCAGAAGCAGTCAAGGGTAGCCTAGGGTTAGGGTTAGGCTTAGGGTTAGGGTTAGGGTACGGCTTAGGGTACGGGTTCGTGTAGGGGTTCGGGTACGGCGTAGGGTATGGGTTAGGGTTAGGGTTAGGGTTAGTTTTAGCTTTAGGTCTCGGTTTAGGGTACGGGTTAGGATTAGGGTACGTGTTAGGGTTAGGGTAGGGGTTAGGGTTAGGGTACGCTTTAGGGTTAGGGTAGTTATTAAACCTATCCCACTCTCTAGATACCCCTTAGCACGTAAAGGAATATTATTTGGGGGTCCAGCCATGGAGAAGAGTTTAGACACTAGGATAAGATAAGGAACACACCCATTATAAAGAAATCACATTAGGATTCTCTTTTTAAGCTGTTCCTTAAAACACTAGTGCTTAGGAAATCTATTGGAGGCAGTAGCAGTCAAGGGTAGCCTAGGGTTAGGGTTAGGCTTAGGGTTTGGGTTAGGGTACGGCTTAGGGTACGGGTTCGGGGAGGGGTTCGGGTACGGCGTAGGGTATGGGTTAGTGTTAGGGTTAGGGTTAGTGTAAGGGTTAGGGCTCGGTTTAGGGTACGGGTTAGGATTAGGGTACGTGTTAGGGTTAGGGTAGGGGTTAGGGTTAGGGTACGCGTTAGGGTTAGGGTAGTTATTAAACCTATCCCACTCTCTAGATACCCCTTAGCACGTAAAGGAATATTATTTGTGGGTCCAGCCATGGAGAAGAGTTTAGACACTAGGATAAGATAAGGAACACACCCATTATAAAGAAATCACATTAAGATTCTCTTTTTAAGCCGTTCCTTAAAACACTAGTGCTTAGAAAATCTATTGGAGGCAGAAGCAGTCAAGGGTAGCCTAGGGTTAGGGTTAGGCTTAGGGTTAGGCTTAGGGTACGGCTTAGGCTACGGGTTCGGGGAGGGGTTCGGGTACGGCGTAGGGTATGGGTTAGGGTTAGGGTTTGAGTTAGGGTTAGGGCTCGGTTGAGTGTACGGCTTAGGATTAGGGTACGTGTTAGGGTTAGGGTTAGGGTACGCGTTAGGGTTAGGGTAGTTATTAAACCTATCCCACTCTCTACATACCCCTTAGCACGTAAAGGAATATTATTTGGGGGTCCAGCCATGGAGAAGAGTTTAGACACTAGGATAAGATAAGGAACACACCCATTATAAAGAAATCACATTAGGATTCTCTTTTTAAGCTGTTCCTTCAAACACTAGTGCTTAGGAAATCTATTGGAGGCAGAAGCAGTCAAGGGTAGCCTAGGGTTAGGGTTAGGCTTAGGGTTAGGCTTAGGGTACGGCTTAGGGTACGGGTTCGGGGAGGGGTTCGGGTACGGCGTAGGGTATGGGTTAGGGTTAGGGTTTGAGTTAGGGTTAGGGCTCGGTTTAGTGTACGGGTTAGGATTAGGGTACGTTTTAGGGTTAGGGTAGGGGTTAGGGTTAGGGTACGCGTTAGGGTTAGGGTAGTTATTAAACCTATCCCACTCTCTACATACCCCTTAGCACGTAAAGGAATATTATTTGGGGGTCCAGCCATGGAGAAGAGTTTAGACACTAGGATAAGATAAGGAACACACCCATTATAAAGAAATCACATTAGGATTCTCTTTTTAAGCTGTTCCTTCAAACACTAGTGCTTAGGAAATCTATTGGAGGCAGAAGCAGTCAAGGGTAGCCTAGGGTTAGGGTTAGGCTTAGGGTTAGGCTTAGGGTACGGCTTAGGGTACGGGTTCGGGGAGGGGTTCGGGTACGGCGTAGGGTATGGGTTAGGGTTAGGGTTAGGGTTAGTGTTAGGGTTAGGGCTCAGTTTAGGGTACGGGTTAGGATTAGGGTACGTGTTAGGGTTAGGGTAGGGGTTAGGGTTAGGGTACGCGTTAGGGTTAGGGTAGTTATTAAACCTATCCCACTCTCTAGATACCCCTTAGCACGTAAAGGAATATTATTTGGGGGTCTAGCCATGGAGAAGAGTTTAGACACTAGGATAAGATAAGGAACACACCCATTATAAAGAAATCACATTAGGATTCTGTTTTTAAGCCGTTCCTTAAAACACTAGTGCTTAGGAAATCTATTGGAGGCAGAAGCAGTCAAGGGTAGCCTAGGGTTAGGGTTAGGCTTAGGGTTAGGCTTAGGGTACGGCTTAGCGTACGGGTTCGGGGAGGGGTTCGGGTACGGCGTAGGGTATGGGTTAGGGTTAGGGTTAGGGTTAGTGTTAGGGTTAGGGCTCGGTTCAGGGTACGGGTTAGGATTAGGGTACGTGTTAGGGTTAGGGTAGGGGTTAGGGTTAGGGTACGCATTAGGGTTAGGGTAGTTAGTAAACCTATCCCACTCTCTAGATACCCCTTAGCACGTAAAGGAATATTATTTGCGGGTCCAGCCATGGAGAAGAGTTTAGACACTAGGATAAGATAAGGAACACACCCATTATAAAGAAATCACATTAGAATTCTCTTTTTAAGCTGTTCCTTCAGACACTAGTGCTTAGGAAATCTATTGGAGGCAGAAGCAGTCAAGGGTAGCCTAGGGTTAGAGTTAGGCTTAGGGTTAGGGTTAGGGTACGGCTTAGGGTACGGGTTCGGGGAGGGGTTCGGGTACGGCGTAGGGTATGGTTTAGGGTTAGGGTTAGGGTTTGAGTTAGGGTTAGGGCTCGGTTTAGTGTACGGCTTAGGATTAGGGTACGTGTTAGGGTTAGGGTAGGGGTTAGGGTTAGGGTACGCGTTAGGGTTAGGGTAGTTATTAAACCTATCCCACTCTCTACATACCCCTTAGCACGTAAAGGAATATTATTTGGGGGTCCAGCCATGGAGAAGAGTTTAGACACTAGGATAAAATAAGGAACACATACATTATAAAGAAATCACATTAGGATTCTCTTTTTAAGCTGTTCTTTCAAACACTAGTGCTTAGGAAATCTATTGGAGGCAGAAGCAGTCAAGGGTAGCCTAGGGTTAGGGTTAGGCTTAGGGTTAGGCTTAGGGTACGCCTTAGGGTACGGGTTCGGGGAGGGGTTCGGGTACGGCGTAGGGTATGGGTTAGGGTTAGGGTTTGAGTTAGGGTTAGGGCTCGGTTTAGTGTACGGGTTAGGATTAGGGTACGTTTTAGGGTTAGGGTAGGGGTTAGGGTTAGGGTACGCGTTAGGGTTAGGGTAGTTATTAAACCTATCCCACTCTCTACATACCCCTTAGCACGTAAAGGAATATTATTTGGGGGTCCAGCCATGGAGAAGAGTTTAGACACTAGGATAAGATAAGGAACACACCCATTATAAAGAAATCACATTAGGATTCTCTTTTTAAGCTGTTCCTTCAAACACTAGTGCTTAGGAAATCTATTGGAGGCAGAAGCAGTCAAGGGTAGCCTAGGGTTAGGGTTAGGCTTAGGGTTAGGCTTAGGGTACGGCTTAGGGTACGGGTTCGGGGAGGGGTTCGGGTACGGCGTAGGGTATGGGTTAGGGTTAGGGTTAGGGTTAGTGTTAGGGTTAGGGCTCAGTTTAGGGTACGGGTTAGGATTAGGGTACGTGTTAGGGTTAGGGTACGCGTTAGGGTTAGGGTACGCGTTAGGGTTAGGGTAGTTATTAAACCTATCCCACTCTCTAGATACCCCTTAGCACGTAAAGGAATATTATTTGGGGGTCTAGCCATGGAGAAGAGTTTAGACACTAGGATAAGATAAGGAACACACCCATTATAAAGAAATCACATTAGGATTCTGTTTTTAAGCCGTTCCTTAAAACACTAGTGCTTAGGAAATCTATTGGAGGCAGAAGCAGTCAAGGGTAGCCTAGGGTTAGGGTTAGGCTTAGGGTTAGGCTTAGGGTACGGCTTAGCGTACGGGTTCGGGGAGGGGTTCGGGTACGGCGTAGGGTATGGGTTAGGGTTAGGGTTAGGGTTAGTGTTAGGGTTAGGGCTCGGTTCAGGGTACGGGTTAGGATTAGGGTACGTGTTAGGGTTAGGGTAGGGGTTAGGGTTAGGGTACGCATTAGGGTTAGGGTAGTTAGTAAACCTATCCCACTCTCTAGATACCCCTTAGCACGTAAAGGAATATTATTTGGGGGTCCAGCCATGGAGAAGAGTTTAGACACTAGGATAAGATAAGGAACACACCCATTATAAAGAAATCACATTAGGATTCTCTTTTTAAGCTGTTCCTTCAAACACTAGTGCTTAGGAAATCTATTGGAGGCAGAAGCAGTCAAGGGTAGCCTAGGGTTAGGGTTAGGCTTAGGGTTAGGGTTAGGGTACGGCTTAGGGTACGGGTTCGGGGAGGGGTTCGGGTACGGCGTAGGGTATGGTTTAGGGTTAGGGTTAGGGTTTGAGTTAGGGTTAGGGCTCGGTTTAGTGTACGGGTTAGGATTAGGGTACGTTTTAGGGTTAGGGTAGGGGTTAGGGTTAGGGTACGCGTTAGGGTTAGGGTAGTTATTAAACCTATCCCACTCTCTAGATACCCCTTAGCATGTAAAGGAATATTATTTGGGGGTCCAGCCATGGAGAAGAGTTTAGACACTAGGATAAGATAAGGAACACACCCATTATAAAGAAATCACATTAGGATTCTCTTTTTAAGCTGTTCCTTCAAACATTAGTGCTTAGGAAATCTGTTGGAGGCAGAAGCAGTCAAGGGTAGCCTAGGGTTAGGGTTAGGCTTAGGGTTAGGCTTAGGGTACGGCTTAGGGTACGGGTTTGGGGAGGGGTTCGGGTACGGTGTAGGGTATGGGTTAGGGTTAGGTTTAGGGTTAGTGTTAGGGTTAGGGCTCGGTTCAGGGTATGGGTTAGGATTAGGGTACGTGTTAGGGTTAGGGTAGGGGTTAGGGTTAGGGTACGCGTTAGGGTTAGGGTAGTTATTAAACCTATCCCACTCTCTAGATACCCCTTAGCACGTAAAGGAATATTATTTGGGGGTCCAGCCATGGAGAAGAGTTTAGACACTAGGATAAAATAAGGAACACATACATTATAAAGAAATCACATTAGGATTCTCTTTTTAAGCTGTTCCTTCAAACACTAGTGCTTAGGAAATCTATTGGAGGCAGAAGCAGTCAAGGGTAGCCTAGGGTTAGGGTTAGGCTTAGGGTTAGGCTTAGGGTACGCCTTAGGGTACGGGTTCGGGGAGGGGTTCGGGTACAGCGTAGGGTATGGGTTAGGGTTAGGGTTTGAGTTAGGGTTAGGGCTCGGTTTAGTGTACGGGTTAGGATTAGGGTACGTTTTAGGGTTAGGGTAGGGGTTAGGGTTAGGGTACGCGTTAGGGTTAGGGTAGTTATTAAACCTATCCCACTCTCTACATACCCCTTAGCACGTAAAGGAATATTATTTGGGGGTCCAGCCATGGAGAAGAGTTTAGACACTAGGATAAGATAAGGAACACACCCATTATAAAGAAATCACATTAGGATTCTCTTTTTAAGCTGTTCCTTCAAACACTAGTGCTTAGGAAATCTATTGGAGGCAGAAGCAGTCAAGGGTAGCCTAGGGTTAGGGTTAGGCTTAGGGTTAGGCTTAGGGTACGGCTTAGGGTACGGGTTCGGGGAGGGGTTCGGGTACGGCGTAGGGTATGGGTTAGGGTTAGGGTTAGGGTTAGTGTTAGGGTTAGGGCTCAGTTTAGGGTACGGGTTAGGATTAGGGTACGTGTTAGGGTTAGGGTAGGGGTTAGGGTTAGGGTACGCGTTAGGGTTAGGGTAGTTATTAAACCTATCCCACTCTCTAGATACCCCTTAGCACGTAAAGGAATATTATTTGGGGGTCTAGCCATGGAGAAGAGTTTAGACACTAGGATAAGATAAGGAACACACCCATTATAAAGAAATCACATTAGGATTCTGTTTTTAAGCCGTTCCTTAAAACACTAGTGCTTAGGAAATCTATTGGAGGCAGAAGCAGTCAAGGGTAGCCTAGGGTTAGGGTTAGGCTTAGGGTTAGGCTTAGGGTACGGCTTAGCGTACGGGTTCGGGGAGGGGTTCGGGTACGGCGTAGGGTATGGGTTAGGGTTAGGGTTAGGGTTAGTGTTAGGGTTAGGGCTCGGTTCAGGGTACGGGTTAGGATTAGGGTACGTGTTAGGGTTAGGGTAGGGGTTAGGGTTAGGGTACGCATTAGGGTTAGGGTAGTTAGTAAACCTATCCCACTCTCTAGATACCCCTTACCACGTAAAGGAATATTATTTGGGGGTCCAGCCATGGAGAAGAGTTTAGACACTAGGATAAGATAAGGAACACACCCGTTATAAAGAAATCACATTAGGATTCTCTTTTTAAGCTGTTCCTTCAAACACTAGTGCTTAGGAAATCTATTGGAGGCAGAAGCAGTCAAGGGTAGCCTAGGGTTAGGGTTAGGCTTAGGGTTAGGGTTAGGGTACGGCTTAGGGTACGGGTTCGGGGAGAGGTTCGGGTACGGCGTAGGGTATGGTTTAGGGTTAGGGTTAGGGTTTGAGTTAGGGTTAGGGCTCGGTTTAGTGTACGGGTTAGGATTAGGGTACGTTTTAGGGTTAGGGTAGGTGTTAGGGTTAGGGTACGCGTTAGGGTTAGGGTAGTTATTAAACCTATCCCACTCTCTAGATACCCCTTAGCATGTAAAGGAATATTATTTGGGGGTCCAGCCTTGGAGAAGAGTTTAGACACTAGGATAAGATAAGGAACACACCCATTATAAAGAAATCACATTAGGATTCTCTTTTTAAGCTGTTCCTTCAAACATTAGTGCTTAGGAAATCTGTTGGAGGCAGAAGCAGTCAAGGGTAGCCTAGGGTTAGGGTTAGGCTTAGGGTTAGGCTTAGGGTACGGCTTAGGGTACGGGTTTGGGGAGGGGTTCGGGTACGGTGTAGGGTATGGGTTAGGGTTAGGTTTAGGGTTAGTGTTAGGGTTAGGGCTCGGTTCAGGGTATGGGTTAGGATTAGGGTACGTGTTAGGGTTAGGGTAGGGGTTAGGGTTAGGGTACGCGTTAGGGTTAGGGTAGTTATTAAACCTATCCCACTCTCTAGATACCCCTTAGCACGTAAAGGAATATTATTTGGGGGTCCAGCCATGGAGAAGAGTTTAGACACTAGGATAAGATAAGGAACACATACATTATAAAGAAATCACATTAGGATTCTCTTTTTAAGCTGTTCCTTCAAACACTAGTGCTTAGGAAATCTATTGGAGGCAGAAGCAGTCAAGGGTAGCCTAGGGTTAGGGTTAGGCTTAGGGTTAGGCTTAGGGTACGGCTTAGGGTACGGGTTCGGGGAGGGGTTCGGGTACGGGGTAGGGTATGGGTTAGGGTTAGGGTTTGAGTTAGGGTTAGGGCTCGGTTTAGTGTACGGGTTAGGATTAGGGTACGTGTTAGGGTTAGGGTAGGGGTTAGGGTTAGGGTACGCGTTAGGGTTAGGGTAGTTATTAAACCTATCCCACTCTCTAGATACCCCTTGGCACGTAAAGGAATATTATTTGGGGGTCCAGCCATGGAGAAGAGTTTAGACACTAGGATAAGATAAGGAACACACCCATTATAAAGAAATCACATTAGGATTCTCTTTTTAAGCTGTTCCTTCAAACACTAGTGCTTAGGAAATCTATTGGAGGCAGAAGCAGTCAAGGGTAGCCTAGGGTTAGGGTTAGGCTTAGGGTTAGGCTTAGGGTACGGCTTAGGGTACGGGTTCGGGGAGGGGTTCGGGTACGGCGTAGGGTATGGGTTAGGGTTAGGGTTTGAGTTAGGGTTAGGGCTCGGTTTAGTGTACGGGTTAGGATTAGGGTACGTTTTAGGGTTAGGGTAGGGGTTAGGGTTAGGGTACGCGTTAGGGTTAGGGTAGTTATTAAACCTATCCCACTCTCTAGATACCCCTTAGCACGTAAAGGAATATTATTTGGGGGTCTAGCCATGGAGAAGAGTTTAGACACTAGGATAAGATAAGGAACACACCCATTATAAAGAAATCACATTAGGATTCTGTTTTTAAGCCGTTCCTTAAAACACTAGTGCTTAGGAAATCTATTGGAGGCAGAAGCAGTCAAGGGTAGCCTAGGGTTAGAGTTAGGCTTAGGGTTAGGGTTAGGGTACGGCTTAGGGTAGGGGTTCGGGGAGGGGTTCGGGTACGGCGTAGGGTATGGGTTAGGGTTAGTGTTAGAGTTAGTGTTAGGGTTAGGGCTCGGTTTAGGGTACGGGTTAGGATTAGGGTACGTGTTAGGGTTAGGGTAGGGGTTAGGGTTAGGGTACACGTTAGGGTTAGGGTAGTTAGTAAACCTATCCCACTCTCTAGATACCCCTTAGCACGTAAAGGAATATTATTTGGGGGTCCAGCCATGGAGAAGAGTTTAGACACTAGGATAAGATAAGGAACACACCCATTATAAAGAAATCACATTAGGATTCTCTTTTTAAGCTGTTCCTTCAAACACTAGTGCTTAGGAAATCTATTGGAGGCAGAAGCAGTCAAGGGTAGCCTAGGGTTAGGGTTAGGCTTAGGGTTAGGGTTAGGGTACGGCTTAGGGTACGGGTTCGGGGAGGGGTTCGGGTACGGTGTAGGGTATGGGTTAGGGTTAGGGTTAGGGTTAGTGTTAGGGTTAGGGCTCGGTTTAGGGTACGGGTTATGATTAGGGTACGTGTTAGGGTTAGGGTAGGGGTTAGGGTTAGGGTACGCGTTAGGGTTAGGGTAGTTATTAAACCTATCCCACTCTCTAGATACCCCTTAGCACGTAAAGGAATATTATTTGGGGGTCCAGCCATGGAGAAGAGTTTAGACACTAGGATAAGATAAGGAACACACCCATTATAAAGAAATCACATTAGGATTCTCTTTTTAAGCTTTTCCTTAAAGCACTAGTGCTTAGGAAATCTATTGGTGGCAGAAGCAGTCAAGGGTAGCCTAGGGTTAGGGTTAGGCTTAGGGTTAGGGTTAGGGTACGGCTTAGGGTACGGGTTCGTGTAGGGGTTCGGGTACGGCGTAGGGTATGGGTTAGGGTTAGGGTTAGGGTTAGTTTTAGCTTTAGGTCTCGGTTTAGGGTACAGGTTAGGATTAGGGTACGTGTTAGGGTTAGGGTAGGGGTTAGGGTTAGGGTACGCTTTAGGGTTAGGGTAGTTATTAAACCTATCCCACTCTCTAGATACCCCTTAGCACGTAAAGGAATATTATTTGGGGGTCCAGCCATGGAGAAGAGTTTAGACACTAGGATAAGATAAGGAACACACCCATTATAAAGAAATCACATTAGGATTCTCTTTTTAAGCTGTTCCTTAAAACACTAGTGCTTAGGAAATCTATTGGAGGCAGTAGCAGTCAAGGGTAGCCTAGGGTTAGGGTTAGGCTTAGGGTTTGGGTTAGGGTACGGCTTAGGGTACGGGTTCGGGGAGGGGTTCGGGTACGGCGTAGGGTATGGGTTAGTGTTAGGGTTAGGGTTAGTGTAAGGGTTAGGGCTCGGTTTAGGGTACGGGTTAGGATTAGGGTACGTGTTAGGGTTAGGGTAGGGGTTAGGGTTAGGGTACGCGTTAGGGTTAGGGTAGTTATTAAACCTATCCCACTCTCTACATACCCCTTAGCACGTAAAGGAATATTATTTGGGGGTCCAGCCATGGAGAAGAGTTTAGACACTAGGATAAGATAAGGAACACACCCATTATAAAGAAATCACATTAGGATTCTCTTTTTAAGCTGTTCCTTCAAACACTAGTGCTTAGGAAATCTATTGGAGGCAGAAGCAGTCAAGGGTAGCCTAGGGTTAGGGTTAGGCTTAGGGTTAGGCTTAGGGTACGGCTTAGGGTACGGGTTCGGGGAGGGGTTCGGGTACGGCGTAGGGTATGGGTTAGGGTTAGGGTTTGAGTTAGGGTTAGGGCTCGGTTTAGTGTACGGGTTAGGATTAGGGTACGTTTTAGGGTTAGGGTAGGGGTTAGGGTTAGGGTACGCGTTAGGGTTAGGGTAGTTATTAAACCTATCCCACTCTCTAGATACCCCTTAGCACGTAAAGGAATATTATTTGTGGGTCCAGCCATGGAGAAGAGTTTAGACACTAGGATAAGATAAGGAACACACCCATTATAAAGAAATCACATTAGGATTCTCTTTTTAAGCTGTTCCTTCAAACACTAGTGCTTAGGAAATCTATTGGAGGCAGAAGCAGTCAAGGGTAGCCAAGGGTTAGGGTTAGGCTTAGGGTTAGGCTTAGGGTACGGCTTAGGGTACGGGTTCGGGGAGGGGTTCGGGTATGGCGTAGGGTATGGGTTAGGGTTAGGGTTAGGGTTAGTGTTAGGGTTAGGGCTCGGTTCAGGGTACGGGTTAGGATTAGGGTACGTGTTAGGGTTAGGGTAGGGGTTAGGGTTAGGGTACGCGTTAGGGTTAGGGTAGTTATTAAACCTATCCCACTCTCTAGATACCCCTTAGCACGTAAAGGAATATTATTTGCGGGTCCAGCCATGGAGAAGAGTTTAGACACTAGGATAAAATAAGGAACACATACATTATAAACAAATCACATTAGGATTCTCTTTTTAAGTTGTTCCTTAAAACACTAGTGCTTAGGAAATCTATTGGAGGCAGAAGCAGTCAAGGGTAGCCTAGGGTTAGGGTTAGGCTTAGTGTTAGGGTTAGGGTACGGCTTAGGGTAGGGGTTCGGGGAGGGGTTCGGGTACGGCGTAGGGTATGGGTTAGGGTTAGGGTTAGGGTTCGTGTTAGGGTTAGGGCTCGGTTTAGGGTACGGGTTAGGATTAGGGTACGTGTTAGGGTTAGGGTAGGGGTTAGGGTTAGGGTACGCATTAGGTTAGGGTAGTTAGTAAACCTATCCCACTCTCTAGATACCCCTTAGCACGTAAAGGAATATTATTTGCGGGTCCAGCCATGGAGAAGAGTTTAGACACTAGGATAAGATAAGGAACACACCCATTATAAAGAAATCACATTAGGATTCTGTTTTTCAGCCGTTCCTTAAAACACTAGTGCTTAGGAAATCTATTGGAGGCAGAAGCAGTCAAGGGTAGCCTAGGGTTAGGGTTAGGCTTAGGGTTAGGCTTAGGGTACGGCTTAGGGTACGGGTTCGGGGAGGGGTTCGGGTACGGCGTAGGGTATGGGTTAGGGTTAGGGTTAGGGTTAGTCTTAGGGTTACGGCTCGGTTCAGGGTACGGGTTAGGATTAGGGTACGTGTTAGGGTTAGGGTAGGGGTTAGGGTTAGGGTACGTGTTAGTGTTAGGGTAGTTATTAAACCTATCCCACTCTCTAGATACCCCTTAGCACGTAAAGGAATATTATTTGGGGGTCCAGCCATGGAGAAGAGTTTAGACACTAGGATAAGATAAGGAACACACCCATTATAAAGAAATCACATTAGGATTCTCTTTTTAAGCTGTTCCTTCAAACACTAGTGCTTAGGAAATCTATTGGAGGCAGAAGCAGTCAAGGGTAGCCTAGGGTTAGGGTTAGGCTTAGGGTTAGGCTTAGGGTACGGCTTAGGGTACGGGTTCGGGGAGGGGTTCGGGTACGGCGTAGGGTATGGGTTAGGGTTAGGGTTTGAGTTAGGGTTAGGGCTCGGTTTAGTGTACGGGTTAGGATTAGGGTACGTGTTAGGGTTAGGGTAGGGGTTAGGGTTAGGGTACGCGTTAGGGTTAGGGTAGTTATTAAACCTATCCCACTCTCTAGATACCCCTTAGCACGTAAAGGAATATTATTTGGGGGTCCAGCCATGGAGAAGAGTTTAGACACTAGGATAAGATAAGGAACACACCCATTATAAAGAAATCACATTAGGATTCTCTTTTTAAGCTGTTCCTTCAAACACTAGTGCTTAGGAAATCTATTGGAGGCAGAAGCAGTCAAGGGTAGCCTAGGGTTAGGGTTAGGCTTAGGGTTAGGCTTAGGGTACGGCTTAGGGTACGGGTTCGGGGAGGGGTTCGGGAACGGCGTAGGGTATGGGTTAGGGTTAGGGTTAGGGTTAGTGTTAGGGTTAGGGCTCAGTTTAGGGTACGGGTTAGGATTAGGGTACGTGTTAGGGTTAGGGTAGGGGTTAGTGTTAGGGTACGCGTTAGGGTTAGGGTAGTTATTAAACCTATCCCACTCTCTAGATACCCCTTAGCACGTAAAGGAATATTATTTGGGGGTCTAGCCATGGAGAAGAGTTTAGACACTAGGATAAGATAAGGAACACACCCATTATAAAGAAATCACATTAGGATTCTGTTTTTAAGCAGTTCCTTAAAACACTAGTGCTTAGGAAATCTATTGGAGGCAGAAGCAGTCAAGGGTAGCCTAGGGTTAGGGTTAGGCTTAGGGTTAGGCTTAGGGTACGGCTTAGGGTACGGGTTCGGGGAGGGGTTCGGGTACGGCGTAGGGTATGGGTTAGGGTTAGGGTTAGGGTTAGTGTTAGGGTTAGGGCTCGGTTCAGGGTACGGGTTAGGATTAGGGTACGTGTTAGGGTTAGGGTAGGGGTTAGGGTTAGGGTACGTGTTAGTGTTAGGGTAGTTATTAAACCTATCCCACTCTCTAGATACCCCTTAGCACGTAAAGGAATATTATTTGGGGGTCCAGCCATGGAGAAGAGTTTAGACACTAGGATAAGATAAGGAACACACCCATTATAAAGAAATCACATTAGGATTCTCTTTTTAAGCTGTTCCTTCAAACACTAGTGCTTAGGAAATCTATTGGAGGCAGAAGCAGTCAAGGGTAGCCTAGGGTTAGGGTTAGGCTTAGGGTTAGGCTTAGGGTACGGCTTAGGGTACGGGTTCGGGGAGGGGTTCGGGTACGGCGTAGGGTATGGGTTAGGGTTAGGGTTTGAGTTAGGGTTAGGGCTCGGTTTAGTGTACGGGTTAGGATTAGGGTACGTGTTAGGGTTAGGGTAGGGGTTAGGGTTAGGGTACGCGTTAGGGTTAGGGTAGTTATTAAACCTATCCCACTCTCTAGATACCCCTTAGCACGTAAAGGAATATTATTTGGGGGTCCAGCCATGGAGAAGAGTTTAGACACTAGGATAAGATAAGGAACACACCCATTATAAAGAAATCACATTAGGATTCTCTTTTTAAGCTGTTCCTTCAAACACTAGTGCTTAGGAAATCTATTGGAGGCAGAAGCAGTCAAGGGTAGCCTAGGGTTAGGGTTAGGCTTAGGGTTAGGCTTAGGGTACGGCTTAGGGTACGGGTTCGGGGAGGGGTTCGGGTACGGCGTAGGGTATGGGTTAGGGTTAGGGTTTGAGTTAGGGTTAGGGCTCGGTTTAGTGTACGGGTTAGGATTAGGGTACGTGTTAGGGTTAGGGTAGGGGTTAGGGTTAGGGTACGCGTTAGGGTTAGGGTAGTTATTAAACCTATCCCACTCTCTAGATACCCCTTAGCACGTAAAGGAATATTATTTGGGGGTCCAGCCATGGAGAAGAGTTTAGACACTAGGATAAGATAAGGAACACACCCATTATAAAGAAATCACATTAGGATTCTCTTTTTAAGCTGTTCCTTCAAACACTAGTGCTTAGGAAATCTATTGGAGGCAGAAGCAGTCAAGGGTAGCCTAGGGTTAGGGTTAGGCTTAGGGTTAGGCTTAGGGTACGGCTTAGGGTACGGGTTCGGGGAGGGGTTCGGGAACGGCGTAGGGTATGGGTTAGGGTTAGGGTTAGGGTTAGTGTTAGGGTTAGGGCTCAGTTTAGGGTACGGGTTAGGATTAGGGTACGTGTTAGGGTTAGGGTAGGGGTTAGTGTTAGGGTACGCGTTAGGGTTAGGGTAGTTATTAAACCTATCCCACTCTCTAGATACCCCTTAGCACGTAAAGGAATATTATTTGGGGGTCTAGCCATGGAGAAGAGTTTAGACACTAGGATAAGATAAGGAACACACCCATTATAAAGAAATCACATTAGGATTCTGTTTTTAAGCCGTTCCTTAAAACACTAGTGCTTAGGAAATCTATTGGAGGCAGAAGCAGTCAAGGGTAGCCTAGGGTTAGGGTTAGGCTTAGGGTTAGGCTTAGGGTACGGGTTCGGGGAGGGGTTCGGGTACGGCGTAGGGTATGGGTTAGGGTTAGGGTTAGGGTTAGTGTTAGGGTTAGGGCTCGGTTCAGGGTACGGGTTAGGATTAGGGTACGTGTTAGGGTTAGGGTAGGGGTTAGGGTTAGGGTACGCGTTAGGGTTAGGGTAGTTATTAAACCTATCCCACTCTCTAGATACCCCTTAGCACGTAAAGCAATATTATTTGGGGGTCCAGCCATGGAGAAGAGTTTAGACACTAGGGTAAGATAAGGAACACACCCATTATAAAGAAATCACATTAGGATTCTCTTTTTAAGCTGTTCCTTCAAACACTAGTGCTTAGGAAATCTATTGGAGGCAGAAGCAGTCAAGGGTAGCCTAGGGTTAGGGTTAGGCTTAGGGTTAGGGTTAGGGTACGGCTTAGGGTAGGGGTTCGGGGAGGGGTTCGGGTACGGCGTAGGGTATGGGTTAGGGTTAGTGTTAGAGTTAGTGTTAGGGTTAGGGCTCGGTTTAGGGTACGGGTTAGGATTAGGGTACGTGTTAGGGTTAGGGTAGGGGTTAGGGTTAGGGTACACGTTAGGGTTAGGGTAGTTAGTAAACCTATCCCACTCTCTAGATACCCCTTAGCACGTAAAGGAATATTATTTGGGGGTCCAGCCATGGAGAAGAGTTTAGACACTAGGATAAGATAAGGAACACACCCATTATAAAGAAATCACATTAGGATTCTCTTTTTAAGCTGTTCCTTCAAACACTAGTGCTTAGGAAATCTATTGGAGGCAGAAGCAGTCAAGGGTAGCCTAGGGTTAGGGTTAGGCTTAGGGTTAGGGTTAGGGTACGGCTTAGGGTACGGGTTCGGGGAGGGGTTCGGGTACGGTGTAGGGTATGGGTTAGGGTTAGGGTTAGGGTTAGTGTTAGGGTTAGGGCTCGGTTTAGGGTACGGGTTATGATTAGGGTACGTGTTAGGGTTAGGGTAGGGGTTAGGGTTAGGGTACGCGTTAGGGTTAGGGTAGTTATTAAACCTATCCCACTCTCTAGATACCCCTTAGCACGTAAAGGAATATTATTTGGGGGTCCAGCCATGGAGAAGAGTTTAGACACTAGGATAAGATAAGGAACACACCCATTATAAAGAAATCACATTAGGATTCTCTTTTTAAGCTGTTCCTTAAAACACTAGTGCTTAGGAAATCTATTGGAGGCAGTAGCAGTCAAGGGTAGCCTAGGGTTAGGGTTAGGCTTAGGGTTTGGGTTAGGGTACGGCTTAGGGTACGGGTTCGGGGAGGGGTTCGGGTACGGCGTAGGGTATGGGTTAGTGTTAGGGTTAGGGTTAGTGTAAGGGTTAGGGCTCGGTTTAGGGTACGGGTTAGGATTAGGGTACGTGTTAGGGTTAGGGTAGGGGTTAGGGTTAGGGTACGCGTTAGGGTTAGGGTAGTTATTAAACCTATCCCACTCTCTAGATACCCCTTAGCACGTAAAGGAATATTATTTGTGGGTCCAGCCATGGAGAAGAGTTTAGACACTAGGATAAGATAAGGAACACACCCATTATAAAGAAATCACATTAAGATTCTCTTTTTAAGCCGTTCCTTAAAACACTAGTGCTTAGAAAATCTATTGGAGGCAGAAGCAGTCAAGGGTAGCCTAGGGTTAGGGTTAGGCTTAGGGTTAGGCTTAGGGTACGGCTTAGGCTACGGGTTCGGGGAGGGGTTCGGGTACGGCGTAGGGTATGGGTTAGGGTTAGGGTTTGAGTTAGGGTTAGGGCTCGGTTGAGTGTACGGCTTAGGATTAGGGTACGTGTTAGGGTTAGGGTTAGGGTACGCGTTAGGGTTAGGGTAGTTATTAAACCTATCCCACTCTCTACATACCCCTTAGCACGTAAAGGAATATTATTTGGGGGTCCAGCCATGGAGAAGAGTTTAGACACTAGGATAAGATAAGGAACACACCCATTATAAAGAAATCACATTAGGATTCTCTTTTTAAGCTGTTCCTTCAAACACTAGTGCTTAGGAAATCTATTGGAGGCAGAAGCAGTCAAGGGTAGCCTAGGGTTAGGGTTAGGCTTAGGGTTAGGCTTAGGGTACGGCTTAGGGTACGGGTTCGGGGAGGGGTTCGGGTACGGCGTAGGGTATGGGTTAGGGTTAGGGTTTGAGTTAGGGTTAGGGCTCGGTTTAGTGTACGGGTTAGGATTAGGGTACGTTTTAGGGTTAGGGTAGGGGTTAGGGTTAGGGTACGCGTTAGGGTTAGGGTAGTTATTAAACCTATCCCACTCTCTACATACCCCTTAGCACGTAAAGGAATATTATTTGGGGGTCCAGCCATGGAGAAGAGTTTAGACACTAGGATAAGATAAGGAACACACCCATTATAAAGAAATCACATTAGGATTCTCTTTTTAAGCTGTTCCTTCAAACACTAGTGCTTAGGAAATCTATTGGAGGCAGAAGCAGTCAAGGGTAGCCTAGGGTTAGGGTTAGGCTTAGGGTTAGGCTTAGGGTACGGCTTAGGGTACGGGTTCGGGGAGGGGTTCGGGTACGGCGTAGGGTATGGGTTAGGGTTAGGGTTAGGGTTAGTGTTAGGGTTAGGGCTCAGTTTAGGGTACGGGTTAGGATTAGGGTACGTGTTAGGGTTAGGGTAGGGGTTAGGGTTAGGGTACGCGTTAGGGTTAGGGTAGTTATTAAACCTATCCCACTCTCTAGATACCCCTTAGCACGTAAAGGAATATTATTTGGGGGTCTAGCCATGGAGAAGAGTTTAGACACTAGGATAAGATAAGGAACACACCCATTATAAAGAAATCACATTAGGATTCTGTTTTTAAGCCGTTCCTTAAAACACTAGTGCTTAGGAAATCTATTGGAGGCAGAAGCAGTCAAGGGTAGCCTAGGGTTAGGGTTAGGCTTAGGGTTAGGCTTAGGGTACGGCTTAGCGTACGGGTTCGGGGAGGGGTTCGGGTACGGCGTAGGGTATGGGTTAGGGTTAGGGTTAGGGTTAGTGTTAGGGTTAGGGCTCGGTTCAGGGTACGGGTTAGGATTAGGGTACGTGTTAGGGTTAGGGTAGGGGTTAGGGTTAGGGTACGCATTAGGGTTAGGGTAGTTAGTAAACCTATCCCACTCTCTAGATACCCCTTAGCACGTAAAGGAATATTATTTGCGGGTCCAGCCATGGAGAAGAGTTTAGACACTAGGATAAGATAAGGAACACACCCATTATAAAGAAATCACATTAGAATTCTCTTTTTAAGCTGTTCCTTCAGACACTAGTGCTTAGGAAATCTATTGGAGGCAGAAGCAGTCAAGGGTAGCCTAGGGTTAGAGTTAGGCTTAGGGTTAGGGTTAGGGTACGGCTTAGGGTACGGGTTCGGGGAGGGGTTCGGGTACGGCGTAGGGTATGGTTTAGGGTTAGGGTTAGGGTTTGAGTTAGGGTTAGGGCTCGGTTTAGTGTACGGCTTAGGATTAGGGTACGTGTTAGGGTTAGGGTAGGGGTTAGGGTTAGGGTACGCGTTAGGGTTAGGGTAGTTATTAAACCTATCCCACTCTCTACATACCCCTTAGCACGTAAAGGAATATTATTTGGGGGTCCAGCCATGGAGAAGAGTTTAGACACTAGGATAAAATAAGGAACACATACATTATAAAGAAATCACATTAGGATTCTCTTTTTAAGCTGTTCTTTCAAACACTAGTGCTTAGGAAATCTATTGGAGGCAGAAGCAGTCAAGGGTAGCCTAGGGTTAGGGTTAGGCTTAGGGTTAGGCTTAGGGTACGGCTTAGGGTACGGGTTCGGGGAGGGGTTCGGGTACGGCGTAGGGTATGGGTTAGGGTTAGGGTTTGAGTTAGGGTTAGGGCTCGGTTTAGTGTACGGGTTTGGATTAGGGTACGTTTTAGGGTTAGGGTAGGGGTTAGGGTTAGGGTACGCGTTAGGGTTAGGGTAGTTATTAAACCTATCCCACTCTCTAGATACCCCTTAGCACGTAAAGGAATATTATTTGGGGGTCCAGCCATGGAGAAGAGTTTAGACACTAGGATAAGATAAGGAACACACCCATTATAAAGAAATCACATTAGGATTCTCTTTTTAAGCTGTTCCTTCAAACACTAGTGCTTAGGAAATCTATTGGAGGCAGAAGCAGTCAAGGGTAGCCTAGGGTTAGGGTTAGGCTTAGGGTTAGGCTTAGGGTACGGCTTAGGGTACGGGTTCGGGGAGGGGTTCGGGTACGGCGTAGGGTATGGGTTAGGGTTAGGGTTAGGGTTAGTGTTAGGGTTAGGGCTCAGTTTAGGGTACGGGTTAGGATTAGGGTACGTGTTAGGGTTAGGGTACGCGTTAGGGTTAGGGTACGCGTTAGGGTTAGGGTAGTTATTAAACCTATCCCACTCTCTAGATACCCCTTAGCACGTAAAGGAATATTATTTGGGGGTCTAGCCATGGAGAAGAGTTTAGACACTAGGATAAGATAAGGAACACACCCATTATAAAGAAATCACATTAGGATTCTGTTTTTAAGCCGTTCCTTAAAACACTAGTGCTTAGGAAATCTATTGGAGGCAGAAGCAGTCAAGGGTAGCCTAGGGTTAGGGTTAGGCTTAGGGTTAGGCTTAGGGTACGGCTTAGCGTACGGGTTCGGGGAGGGGTTCGGGTACGGCGTAGGGTATGGGTTAGGGTTAGGGTTAGGGTTAGTGTTAGGGTTAGGGCTCGGTTCAGGGTACGGGTTAGGATTAGGGTACGTGTTAGGGTTAGGGTAGGGGTTAGGGTTAGGGTACGCATTAGGGTTAGGGTAGTTAGTAAACCTATCCCACTCTCTAGATACCCCTTAGCATGTAAAGGAATATTATTTGGGGGTCCAGCCATGGAGAAGAGTTTAGACACTAGGATAAGATAAGGAACACACCCATTATAAAGAAATCACATTAGGATTCTCTTTTTAAGCTGTTCCTTCAAACACTAGTGCTTAGGAAATCTATTGGAGGCAGAAGCAGTCAAGGGTAGCCTAGGGTTAGGGTTAGGCTTAGGGTTAGGGTTAGGGTACGGCTTAGGGTACGGGTTCGGGGAGGGGTTCGGGTACGGCGTAGGGTATGGTTTAGGGTTAGGGTTAGGGTTTGAGTTAGGGTTAGGGCTCGGTTTAGTGTACGGGTTAGGATTAGGGTACGTTTTAGGGTTAGGGTAGGGGTTAGGGTTAGGGTACGCGTTAGGGTTAGGGTAGTTATTAAACCTATCCCACTCTCTAGATACCCCTTAGCATGTAAAGGAATATTATTTGGGGGTCCAGCCATGGAGAAGAGTTTAGACACTAGGATAAGATAAGGAACACACCCATTATAAAGAAATCACATTAGGATTCTCTTTTTAAGCTGTTCCTTCAAACATTAGTGCTTAGGAAATCTGTTGGAGGCAGAAGCAGTCAAGGGTAGCCTAGGGTTAGGGTTAGGCTTAGGGTTAGGCTTAGGGTACGGCTTAGGGTACGGGTTTGGGGAGGGGTTCGGGTACGGTGTAGGGTATGGGTTAGGGTTAGGTTTAGGGTTAGTGTTAGGGTTAGGGCTCGGTTCAGGGTATGGGTTAGGATTAGGGTACGTGTTAGGGTTAGGGTAGGGGTTAGGGTTAGGGTACGCGTTAGGGTTAGGGTAGTTATTAAACCTATCCCACTCTCTAGATACCCCTTAGCACGTAAAGGAATATTATTTGGGGGTCCAGCCATGGAGAAGAGTTTAGACACTAGGATAAGATAAGGAACACATACATTATAAAGAAATCACATTAGGATTCTCTTTTTAAGCTGTTCCTTCAAACACTAGTGCTTAGGAAATCTATTGGAGGCAGAAGCAGTCAAGGGTAGCCTAGGGTTAGGGTTAGGCTTAGGGTTAGGCTTAGGGTACGGCTTAGGGTACGGGTTCGGGGAGGGGTTCGGGTACGGCGTAGGGTATGGGTTAGGGTTAGGGTTTGAGTTAGGGTTAGGGCTCGGTTTAGTGTACGGGTTAGGATTAGGGTACGTGTTAGGGTTAGGGTAGGGGTTAGGGTTAGGGTACGCGTTAGGGTTAGGGTAGTTATTAAACCTATCCCACTCTCTAGATACCCCTTGGCACGTAAAGGAATATTATTTGGGGGTCCAGCCATGGAGAAGAGTTTAGACACTAGGATAAGATAAGGAACACACCCATTATAAAGAAATCACATTAGGATTCTCTTTTTAAGCTGTTCCTTCAAACACTAGTGCTTAGGAAATCTATTGGAGGCAGAAGCAGTCAAGGGTAGCCTAGGGTTAGGGTTAGGCTTAGGGTTAGGCTTAGGGTACGGCTTAGGGTACGGGTTCGGGGAGGGGTTCGGGTACGGCGTAGGGTATGGGTTAGGGTTAGGGTTTGAGTTAGGGTTAGGGCTCGGTTTAGTGTACGGGTTAGGATTAGGGTACGTTTTAGGGTTAGGGTAGGGGTTAGGGTTAGGGTACGCGTTAGGGTTAGGGTAGTTATTAAACCTATCCCACTCTCTAGATACCCCTTAGCACGTAAAGGAATATTATTTGGGGGTCCAGCCATGGAGAAGAGTTTAGACACTAGGATAAGATAAGGAACACACCCATTATAAAGAAATCACATTAGGATTCTCTTTTTAAGCTGTTCCTTCAAACACTAGTGCTTAGGAAATCTATTGGAGGCAGAAGCAGTCAAGGGTAGCCTAGGGTTAGGGTTAGGCTTAGGGTTAGGCTTAGGGTACGGCTTAGGGTACGGGTTCGGGGAGGGGTTCGGGAACGGCGTAGGGTATGGGTTAGGGTTAGGGTTAGGGTTAGTGTTAGGGTTAGGGCTCAGTTTAGGGTACGGGTTAGGATTAGGGTACGTGTTAGGGTTAGGGTAGGGGTTAGTGTTAGGGTACGCGTTAGGGTTAGGGTAGTTATTAAACCTATCCCACTCTCTAGATACCCCTTAGCACGTAAAGGAATATTATTTGGGGGTCTAGCCATGGAGAAGAGTTTAGACACTAGGATAAGATAAGGAACACACCCATTATAAAGAAATCACATTAGGATTCTGTTTTTAAGCCGTTCCTTAAAACACTAGTGCTTAGGAAATCTATTGGAGGCAGAAGCAGTCAAGGGTAGCCTAGGGTTAGGGTTAGGCTTAGGGTTAGGGTTAGGGTACGGCTTAGGGTAGGGGTTCGGGGAGGGGTTCGGGTACGGCGTAGGGTATGGGTTAGGGTTAGTGTTAGAGTTAGTGTTAGGGTTAGGGCTCGGTTTAGGGTACGGGTTAGGATTAGGGTACGTGTTAGGGTTAGGGTAGGGGTTAGGGTTAGGGTACACGTTAGGGTTAGGGTAGTTAGGAAACCTATCCCACTCTCTAGATACCCCTTAGCACGTAAAGGAATATTATTTGGGGGTCCAGCCATGGAGAAGAGTTTAGACACTAGGATAAGATAAGGAACACACCCATTATAAAGAAATCACATTAGGATTCTCTTTTTAAGCTGTTCCTTCAAACACTAGTGCTTAGGAAATCTATTGGAGGCAGAAGCAGTCAAGGGTAGCCTAGGGTTAGGGTTAGGCTTAGGGTTAGGGTTAGGGTACGGCTTAGGGTACGGGTTCGGGGAGGGGTTCGGGTACGGTGTAGGGTATGGGTTAGGGTTAGGGTTAGGGTTAGTGTTAGGGTTAGGGCTCGGTTTAGGGTACGGGTTATGATTAGGGTACGTGTTAGGGTTAGGGTAGGGGTTAGGGTTAGGGTACGCGTTAGGGTTAGGGTAGTTATTAAACCTATCCCACTCTCTAGATACCCCTTAGCACGTAAAGGAATATTATTTGGGGGTCCAGCCATGGAGAAGAGTTTAGACACTAGGATAAGATAAGGAACACACCCATTATAAAGAAATCACATTAGGATTCTCTTTTTAAGCTTTTCCTTAAAGCACTAGTGCTTAGGAAATCTATTGGTGGCAGAAGCAGTCAAGGGTAGCCTAGGGTTAGGGTTAGGCTTAGGGTTAGGGATAGGGTACGGCTTAGGGTACGGGTTCGTGTAGGGGTTCGGGTACGGCGTAGGGTATGGGTTAGGGTTAGGGTTAGGGTTAGTTTTAGCTTTAGGTCTCGGTTTAGGGTACGGGTTAGGATTAGGGTACGTGTTAGGGTTAGGGTAGGGGTTAGGGTTAGGGTACGCTTTAGGGTTAGGGTAGTTATTAAACCTATCCCACTCTCTAGATACCCCTTAGCACGTAAAGGAATATTATTTGGGGTTCCAGCCATGGAGAAGAGTTTAGACACTAGGATAAGATAAGGAACACACCCAGTATAAAGAAATCACATTAGGATTCTCTTTTTAAGCTGTTCCTTAAAACACTAGTGCTTAGGAAATCTATTGGAGGCAGTAGCAGTCAAGGGTAGCCTAGGGTTAGGGTTAGGCTTAGGGTTTGGGTTAGGGTACGGCTTAGGGTACGGGTTCGGGGAGGGGTTCGGGTACGGCGTAGGGTATGGGTTAGTGTTAGGGTTAGGGTTAGTGTAAGGGTTAGGGCTCGGTTTAGGGTACGGGTTAGGATTAGGGTACGTGTTAGGGTTAGGGTAGGGGTTAGGGTTAGGGTACGCGTTAGGGTTAGGGTAGTTATTAAACCTATCCCACTCTCTAGATACCCCTTAGCACGTAAAGGAATATTATTTGGGCGTCCAGCCATGGAGAAGAGTTTAGACACTAGGATAAGATAAGGAACACACCCATTATAAAGAAATCACATTAGGATTCTCTTTTTAAGCTGTTCCTTCAAACACTAGTGCTTAGGAAATCTATTGGAGGCAGAAGCAGTCAAGGGTAGCCAAGGGTTAGGGTTAGGCTTAGGGTTAGGGTTAGGGTACGGCTTAGGGTACGGGTTCGGGGAGGGGTTCGGGTATGGCGTAGGGTATGGTTTAGGGTTAGGGTTAGGGTTAGTGTTAGGGTTAGGGCTCGGTTCAGGGTACGGGTTAGGATTAGGGTACGTGTTAGGGTTAGGGTAGGGGTTAGGGTTAGGGTACGCGTTAGGGTTAGGGTAGTTATTAAACCTATCCCACTCTCTAGATACCCCTTAGCACGTAAAGGAATATTATTTGCGGGTCCAGCCATGGAGAAGAGTTTAGACACTAGGATAAAATAAGGAACACATACATTATAAACAAATCACATTAGGATTCTCTTTTTAAGTTGTTCCTTAAAACACTAGTGCTTAGGAAATCTATTGGAGGCAGAAGCAGTCAAGGGTAGCCTAGGGTTAGGGTTAGGCTTAGGGTTAGGGTTAGGGTACGGCTTAGGGTAGGGGTTCGGGGAGGGGTTCGGGTACGGCGTAGGGTATGGGTTAGGGTTCGTGTTAGGGTTAGGGCTCGGTTTAGGGTACGGGTTAGGATTAGGGTACGTGTTAGGGTTAGGGTAGGGGTTAGGGTTAGGGTACGCATTAGGTTAGGGTAGTTAGTAAACCTATCCCACTCTCTAGATACCCCTTAGCACGTAAAGGAATATTATTTGCGGGTCCAGCCATGGAGAAGAGTTTAGACACTAGGATAAGATAAGGAACACACCCATTATAAAGAAATCACATTAGGATTCTGTTTTTAAGCCGTTCCTTAAAACACTAGTGCTTAGGAAATCTATTGGAGGCAGAAGCAGTCAAGGGTAGCCTAGGGTTAGGGTTAGGCTTAGGGTTAGGCTTAGGGTACGGCTTAGGCTACGGGTTCGGGGAGGGGTTCGGGTACGGCGTAGGGTATGGGTTAGGGTTAGGGTTAGGGTTAGTCTTAGGGTTACGGCTCGGTTCAGGGTACGGGTTAGGATTAGGGTACGTGTTAGGGTTAGGGTTAGGGTACGTGTTAGTGTTAGGGTAGTTATTAAACCTATCCCACTCTCTAGATACCCCTTAGCACGTAAAGGAATATTATTTGGGGGTCCAGCCATGGAGAAGAGTTTAGACACTAGGATAAGATAAGGAACACACCCATTATAAAGAAATCACATTAGGATTCTCTTTTTAAGCTGTTCCTTCAAACACTAGTGCTTAGGAAATCTATTGGAGGCAGAAGCAGTCAAGGGTAGCCTAGGGTTAGGGTTAGGCTTAGGGTTAGGCTTAGGGTACGGCTTAGGGTACGGGTTCGGGGAGGGGTTCGGGTACGGCGTAGGGTATGGGTTAGGGTTAGGGTTTGAGTTAGGGTTAGGGCTCGGTTTAGTGTACGGGTTAGGATTAGGGTACGTGTTAGGGTTAGGGTAGGGGTTAGGGTTAGGGTACGCGTTAGGGTTAGGGTAGTTATTAAACCTATCCCACTCTCTAGATACCCCTTAGCACGTAAAGGAATATTATTTGGGGGTCCAGCCATGGAGAAGAGTTTAGACACTAGGATAAGATAAGGAACACACCCATTATAAAGAAATCACATTAGGATTCTCTTTTTAAGCTGTTCCTTCAAACACTAGTGCTTAGGAAATCTATAGGAGGCAGAAGCAGTCAAGGGTAGCCTAGGGTTAGGGTTAGGCTTAGGGTTAGGCTTAGGGTACGGCTTAGGGTACGGGTTCGGGGAGGGGTTCGGGAACGGCGTAGGGTATGGGTTAGGGTTAGGGTTAGGGTTAGTGTTAGGGTTAGGGCTCAGTTTAGGGTACGGTTTAGGATTAGGGTACGTGTTAGGGTTAGGGTAGGGGTTAGTGTTAGGGTACGCGTTAGGGTTAGGGTAGTTATTAAACCTATCCCACTCTCTAGATACCCCTTAGCACGTAAAGGAATATTATTTGGGGGTCTAGCCATGGAGAAGAGTTTAGACACTAGGATAAGATAAGGAACACACCCATTATAAAGAAATCACATTAGGATTCTGTTTTTAAGCCGTTCCTTAAAACACTAGTGCTTAGGAAATCTATTGGAGGCAGAAGCAGTCAAGGGTAGCCTAGGGTTAGGGTTAGGCTTAGGGTTAGGCTTAGGGTACGGGTTCGGGGAGGGGTTCGGGTACGGCGTAGGGTATGGGTTAGGGTTAGGGTTAGGGTTAGTGTTAGGGTTAGGGCTCGGTTCAGGGTACGGGTTAGGATTAGGGTACGTGTTAGGGTTAGGGTAGGGGTTAGGGTTAGGGTACGCGTTAGGGTTAGGGTGGTTATTAAACCTATCCCACTCTCTAGATACCCCTTAGCACGTAAAGCAATATTATTTGGGGGTCCAGCCATGGAGAAGAGTTTAGACACTAGGGTAAGATAAGGAACACACCCATTATAAAGAAATCACATTAGGATTCTCTTTTTAAGCTGTTCCTTCAAACACTAGTGCTTAGGAAATCTATTGGAGGCAGAAGCAGTCAAGGGTAGCCTAGGGTTAGGGTTAGGCTTAGGGTTAGGGTTAGGGTACGGCTTAGGGTAGGGGTTCGGGGAGGGGTTCGGGTACGGCGTAGGGTATGGGTTAGGGTTAGTGTTAGAGTTAGTGTTAGGGTTAGGGCTCGGTTTAGGGTACGGGTTAGGATTAGGGTACGTGTTAGGGTTAGGGTAGGGGTTAGGGTTAGGGAACACGTTAGGGTTAGGGTAGTTAGTAAACCTATCCCACTCTCTAGATACCCCTTAGCACGTAAAGGAATATTATTTGGGGGTCCAGCCATGGAGAAGAGTTTAGACACTAGGATAAGATAAGGAACACACCCATTATAAAGAAATCACATTAGGATTCTCTTTTTAAGCTGTTCCTTCAAACACTAGTGCTTAGGAAATCTATTGGAGGCAGAAGCAGTCAAGGGTAGCCTAGGGTTAGGGTTAGGCTTAGGGTTAGGGTTAGGGTACGGCTTAGGGTACGGGTTCGGGGAGGGGTTCGGGTACGGTGTAGGGTATGGGTTAGGGTTAGGGTTAGGGTTAGTGTTAGGGTTAGGGCTCGGTTTAGGGTACGGGTTATGATTAGGGTACGTGTTAGGGTTAGGGTAGGGGTTAGGGTTAGGGTACGCGTTAGGGTTAGGGTAGTTATTAAACCTATCCCACTCTCTAGATACCCCTTAGCACGTAAAGGAATATTATTTGGGGGTCCAGCCATGGAGAAGAGTTTAGACACTAGGATAAGATAAGGAACACACCCATTATAAAGAAATCACATTAGGATTCTCTTTTTAAGCTTTTCCTTAAAGCACTAGTGCTTAGGAAATCTATTGGTGGCAGAAGCAGTCAAGGGTAGCCTAGGGTTAGGGTTAGGCTTAGGGTTAGGGTTAGGGTACGGGTTCGGGGAGGGGTTCGGGTACGGCGTAGGGTATGGGTTAGGGTTAGGGTTAGGGTTAGTGTTAGGGTTAGGGCTCGGTTCAGGGTACGGGTTAGGATTAGGGTACGTGTTAGGGTTAGGGTAGGGGTTAGGGTTAGGGTACGCGTTAGGGTTAGGGTAGTTATTAAACCTATCCCACTCTCTAGATACCCCTTAGCACGTAAAGCAATATTATTTGGGGGTCCAGCCATGGAGAAGAGTTTAGACACTAGGGTAAGATAAGGAACACACCCATTATAAAGAAATCACATTAGGATTCTCTTTTTAAGCTGTTCCTTCAAACACTAGTGCTTAGGAAATCTATTGGAGGCAGAAGCAGTCAAGGGTAGCCTAGGGTTAGGGTTAGGCTTAGGGTTAGGGTTAGGGTACGGCTTAGGGTAGGGGTTCGGGGAGGGGTTCGGGTACGGCGTAGGGTATGGGTTAGGGTTAGTGTTAGAGTTAGTGTTAGGGTTAGGGCTCGGTTTAGGGTACGGGTTAGGATTAGGGTACGTGTTAGGGTTAGGGTAGGGGTTAGGGTTAGGGTACACGTTAGGGTTAGGGTAGTTAGTAAACCTATCCCACTCTCTAGATACCCCTTAGCACGTAAAGGAATATTATTTGGGGGTCCAGCCATGGAGAAGAGTTTAGACACTAGGATAAGATAAGGAACACACCCATTATAAAGAAATCACATTAGGATTCTCTTTTTAAGCTGTTCCTTCAAACACTAGTGCTTAGGAAATCTATTGGAGGCAGAAGCAGTCAAGGGTAGCCTAGGGTTAGGGTTAGGCTTAGGGTTAGGGTTAGGGTACGGCTTAGGGTACGGGTTCGGGGAGGGGTTCGGGTACGGTGTAGGGTATGGGTTAGGGTTAGGGTTAGGGTTAGTGTTAGGGTTAGGGCTCGGTTTAGGGTACGGGTTATGATTAGGGTACGTGTTAGGGTTAGGGTAGGGGTTAGGGTTAGGGTACGCGTTAGGGTTAGGGTAGTTATTAAACCTATCCCACTCTCTAGATACCCCTTAGCACGTAAAGGAATATTATTTGGGGGTCCAGCCATGGAGAAGAGTTTAGACACTAGGATAAGATAAGGAACACACCCATTATAAAGAAATCACATTAGGATTCTCTTTTTAAGCTTTTCCTTAAAGCACTAGTGCTTAGGAAATCAATTGGTGGCAGAAGCAGTCAAGGGTAGCCTAGGGTTAGGGTTAGGCTTAGGGTTAGGGTTAGGGTACGGCTTAGGGTACGGGTTCGTGTAGGGGTTCGGGTACGGCGTAGGGTATGGGTTAGGGTTAGGGTTAGGGTTAGTTTTAGCTTTAGGTCTCGGTTTAGGGTACGGGTTAGGATTAGGGTACGTGTTAGGGTTAGGGTAGGGGTTAGGGTTAGGGTACGCTTTAGGGTTAGGGTAGTTATTAAACCTATCCCACTCTCTAGATACCCCTTAGCACGTAAAGGAATATTATTTGGGGTTCCAGCCATGGAGAAGAGTTTAGACACTAGGATAAGATAAGGAACACACCCATTATAAAGAAATCACATTAGGATTCTATTTTTAAGCTGTTCCTTAAAACACTAGTGCTTAGGAAATCTATTGGAGGCAGTAGCAGTCAAGGGTAGCCTAGGGTTAGGGTTAGGCTTAGGGTTTGGGTTAGGGTACGGCTTAGGGTACGGGTTCGGGGAGGGGTTCGGGTACGGCGTAGGGTATGGGTTAGTGTTAGGGTTAGGGTTAGTGTAAGGGTTAGGGCTCGGTTTAGGGTACGGGTTAGGATTAGGGTACGTGTTAGGGTTAGGGTAGGGGTTAGGGTTAGGGTACGCGTTAGGGTTAGGGTAGTTATTAAACCTATCCCACTCTCTAGATACCCCTTAGCACGTAAAGGAATATTATTTGGGCGTCCAGCCATGGAGAAGAGTTTAGACACTAGGATAAGATAAGGAACACACCCATTATAAAGAAATCACATTAGGATTCTCTTTTTAAGCTGTTCCTTCAAACACTAGTGCTTAGGAAATCTATTGGAGGCAGAAGCAGTCAAGGGTAGCCAAGGGTTAGGGTTAGGCTTAGGGTTAGGCTTAGGGTACGGCTTAGGGTACGGGTTCGGGGAGGGGTTCGGGTATGGCGTAGGGTATGGTTTAGGGTTAGGGTTAGGGTTAGTGTTAGGGTTAGGGCTCGGTTCAGGGTACGGGTTAGGATTAGGGTACGTGTTAGGGTTAGGGTAGGGGTTAGGGTTAGGGTACGCGTTAGGGTTAGGGTAGTTATTAAACCTATCCCACTCTCTAGATACCCCTTAGCACGTAAAGGAATATTATTTGCGGGTCCAGCCATGGAGAAGAGTTTAGACACTAGGATAAAATAAGGAACACATACATTATAAACAAATCACATTAGGATTCTCTTTTTAAGTTGTTCCTTAAAACACTAGTGCTTAGGAAATCTATTGGAGGCAGAAGCAGTCAAGGGTAGCCTAGGGTTAGGGTTAGGCTTAGGGTTAGGGTTAGGGTACGGCTTAGGGTAGGGGTTCGGGGAGGGGTTCGGGTACGGCGTAGGGTATGGGTTAGGGTTCGTGTTAGGGTTAGGGCTCGGTTTAGGGTACGGGTTAGGATTAGGGTACGTGTTAGGGTTAGGGTAGGGGTTAGGGTTAGGGTACGCATTAGGTTAGGGTAGTTAGTAAACCTATCCCACTCTCTAGATACCCCTTAGCACGTAAAGGAATATTATTTGCGGGTCCAGCCATGGAGAAGAGTTTAGACACTAGGATAAGATAAGGAACACACCCATTATAAAGAAATCACATTAGGATTCTGTTTTTAAGCCGTTCCTTAAAACACTAGTGCTTAGGAAATCTATTGGAGGCAGAAGCAGTCAAGGGTAGCCTAGGGTTAGGGTTAGGCTTAGGGTTAGGCTTAGGGTACGGCTTAGGGTACGGGTTCGGGGAGGGGTTCGGGTACGGCGTAGGGTATGGGTTAGGGTTAGGGTTAGGGTTAGTCTTAGGGTTACGGCTCGGTTCAGGGTACGGGTTAGGATTAGGGTACGTGTTAGGGTTAGGGTTAGGGTACGTGTTAGTGTTAGGGTAGTTATTAAACCTATCCCACTCTCTAGATACCCCTTAGCACGTAAAGGAATATTATTTGGGGGTCCAGCCATGGAGAAGAGTTTAGACACTAGGATAAGATAAGGAACACACCCATTATAAAGAAATCACATTAGGATTCTCTTTTTAAGCTGTTCCTTCAAACACTAGTGCTTAGGAAATCTATTGGAGGCAGAAGCAGTCAAGGGTAGCCTAGGGTTAGGGTTAGGCTTAGGGTTAGGCTTAGGGTACGGCTTAGGGTACGGGTTCGGGGAGGGGTTCGGGTACGGCGTAGGGTATGGGTTAGGGTTAGGGTTTGAGTTAGGGTTAGGGCTCGGTTTAGTGTACGGGTTAGGATTAGGGTACGTGTTAGGGTTAGGGTAGGGGTTAGGGTTAGGGTACGCGTTAGGGTTAGGGTAGCTTTTAAACCTATCCCACTCTCTAGATACCCCTTAGCACGTAAAGGAATATTATTTGGGGGTCCAGCCATGGAGAAGAGTTTAGACACTAGGATAAGATAAGGAACACACCCATTATAAAGAAATCACATTAGGATTCTCTTTTTAAGCTGTTCCTTCAAACACTAGTGCTTAGGAAATCTATAGGAGGCAGAAGCAGTCAAGGGTAGCCTAGGGTTAGGGTTAGGCTTAGGGTTAGGCTTAGGGTACGGCTTAGGGTACGGGTTCGGGGAGGGGTTCGGGAACGGCGTAGGGTATGGGTTAGGGTTAGGGTTAGGGTTAGTGTTAGGGTTAGGGCTCAGTTTAGGGTACGGGTTAGGATTAGGGTACGTGTTAGGGTTAGGGTAGGGGTTAGTGTTAGGGTACGCGTTAGGGTTAGGGTAGTTATTAAACCTATCCCACTCTCTAGATACCCCTTAGCACGTAAAGGAATATTATTTGGGGGTCTAGCCATGGAGAAGAGTTTAGACACTAGGATAAGATAAGGAACACACCCATTATAAAGAAATCACATTAGGATTCTGTTTTTAAGCCGTTCCTTAAAACACTAGTGCTTAGGAAATCTATTGGAGGCAGAAGCAGTCAAGGGTAGCCTAGGGTTAGGGTTAGGCTTAGGGTTAGGCTTAGGGTACGGGTTCGGGGAGGGGTTCGGGTACGGCGTAGGGTATGGGTTAGGGTTAGGGTTAGGGTTAGTGTTAGGGTTAGGGCTCGGTTCAGGGTACGGGTTAGGATTAGGGTACGTGTTAGGGTTAGGGTAGGGGTTAGGGTTAGGGTACGCGTTAGGGTTAGGGTAGTTATTAAACCTATCCCACTCTCTAGATACCCCTTAGCACGTAAAGCAATATTATTTGGGGGTCCAGCCATGGAGAAGAGTTTAGACACTAGGGTAAGATAAGGAACACACCCATTATAAAGAAATCACATTAGGATTCTCTTTTTAAGCTGTTCCTTCAAACACTAGTGCTTAGGAAATCTATTGGAGGCAGAAGCAGTCAAGGGTAGCCTAGGGTTAGGGTTAGGCTTAGGGTTAGGGTTAGGGTACGGCTTAGGGTAGGGGTTCGGGGAGGGGTTCGGGTACGGCGTAGGGTATGGGTTAGGGTTAGTGTTAGAGTTAGTGTTAGGGTTAGGGCTCGGTTTAGGGTACGGGTTAGGATTAGGGTACGTGTTAGGGTTAGGGTAGGGGTTAGGGTTAGGGTACACGTTGGGGTTAGGGTAGTTAGTAAACCTATCCCACTCTCTAGATACCCCTTAGCACGTAAAGGAATATTATTTGGGGGTCCAGCCATGGAGAAGAGTTTAGACACTAGGATAAGATAAGGAACACACCCATTATAAAGAAATCACATTAGGATTCTCTTTTTAAGCTGTTCCTTCAAACACTAGTGCTTAGGAAATCTATTGGAGGCAGAAGCAGTCAAGGGTAGCCTAGGGTTAGGGTTAGGCTTAGGGTTAGGGTTAGGGTACGGCTTAGGGTACGGGTTCGGGGAGGGGTTCGGGTACGGTGTAGGGTATGGGTTAGGGTTAGGGTTAGGGTTAGTGTTAGGGTTAGGGCTCGGTTTAGGGTACGGGTTATGATTAGGGTACGTGTTAGGGTTAGGGTAGGGGTTAGGGTTAGGGTACGCGTTAGGGTTAGGGTAGTTATTAAACCTATCCCACTCTCTAGATACCCCTTAGCACGTAAAGGAATATTATTTGGGGGTCCAGCCATGGAGAAGAGTTTAGACACTAGGATAAGATAAGGAACACACCCATTATAAAGAAATCACATTAGGATTCTCTTTTTAAGCTTTTCCTTAAAGCACTAGTGCTTAGGAAATCTATTGGTGGCAGAAGCAGTCAAGGGTAGCCTAGGGTTAGGGTTAGGCTTAGGGTTAGGGTTAGGGTACGGCTTAGGGTACGGGTTCGTGTAGGGGTTCGGGTACGGCGTAGGGTATGGGTTAGGGTTAGGGTTAGGGTTAGTTTTAGCTTTAGGTCTCGGTTTAGGGTACGGGTTAGGATTAGGGTACTTGTTAGGGTTAGGGTAGGGGTTAGGGTTAGGGTACGCTTTAGGGTTAGGGTAGTTATTAAACCTATCCCACTCTCTAGATACCCCTTAGCACGTAAAGGAATATTATTTGGGGGTCCAGCCATGGAGAAGAGTTTAGACACTAGGATAAGATAAGGAACACACCCATTATAAAGAAATCACATTAGGATTCTCTTTTTAAGCTGTTCCTTAAAACACTAGTGCTTAGGAAATCTATTGGAGGCAGTAGCAGTCAAGGGTAGCCTAGGGTTAGGGTTAGGCTTAGGGTTTGGGTTAGGGTACGGCTTAGGGTACGGGTTCGGGGAGGGGTTCGGGTACGGCGTAGGGTATGGGTTAGTGTTAGGGTTAGGGTTAGTGTAAGGGTTAGGGCTCGGTTTAGGGTACGGGTTAGGATTAGGGTACGTGTAAGGGTTAGGGTAGGGGTTAGGGTTAGGGTACGCGTTAGGGTTAGGGTAGTTATTAAACCTATCCCACTCTCTAGATACCCCTTAGCACGTAAAGGAATATTATTTGGGCGTCCAGCCATGGAGAAGAGTTTAGACACTAGGATAAGATAAGGAACACACCCATTATAAAGAAATCACATTAGGATTCTCTTTTTAAGCTGTTCCTTCAAACACTAGTGCTTAGGAAATCTATTGGAGGCAGAAGCAGTCAAGGGTAGCCAAGGGTTAGGGTTAGGCTTAGGGTTAGGCTTAGGGTACGGCTTAGGGTACGGGTTCGGGGAGGGGTTCGGGTATGGCGTAGGGTATGGTTTAGGGTTAGGGTTAGGGTTAGTGTTAGGGTTAGGGCTCGGTTCAGGGTACGGGTTAGGATTAGGGTACGTGTTAGGGTTAGGGTAGGGGTTAGGGTTAGGGTACGCGTTAGGGTTAGGGTAGTTATTAAACCTATCCCACTCTCTAGATACCCCTTAGCACGTAAAGGAATATTATTTGCGGGTCCAGCCATGGAGAAGAGTTTAGACACTAGGATAAAATAAGGAACACATACATTATAAACAAATCACATTAGGATTCTCTTTTTAAGTTGTTCCTTAAAACACTAGTGCTTAGGAAATCTATTGGAGGCAGAAGCAGTCAAGGGTAGCCTAAGGTTAGGGTTAGGCTTAGGGTTAGGGTTAGGGTACGGCTTAGGGTAGGGGTTCGGGGAGGGGTTCGGGTACGGCGTAGGGTATGGGTTAGGGTTCGTGTTAGGGTTAGGGCTCGGTTTAGGGTACGGGTTAGGATTAGGGTACGTGTTAGGGTTAGGGTAGGGGTTAGGGTTAGGGTACGCATTAGGTTAGGGTAGTTAGTAAACCTATCCCACTCTCTAGATACCCCTTAGCACGTAAAGGAATATTATTTGCGGGTCCAGCCATGGAGAAGAGTTTAGACACTAGGATAAGATAAGGAACACACCCATTATAAAGAAATCACATTAGGATTCTCTTTTTAAGCTGTTCCTTCAAACACTAGTGCTTAGGAAATCTATAGGAGGCAGAAGCAGTCAAGGGTAGCCTAGGGTTAGGGTTAGGCTTAGGGTTAGGCTTAGGGTACGGCTTAGGGTACGGGTTCGGGGAGGGGTTCGGGAACGGCGTAGGGTATGGGTTAGGGTTAGGGTTAGGGTTAGTGTTAGGGTTAGGGCTCAGTTTAGGGTACGGGTTAGGATTAGGGTACGTGTTAGGGTTAGGGTAGGGGTTAGTGTTAGGGTACGCGTTAGGGTTAGGGTAGTTATTAAACCTATCCCACTCTCTAGATACCCCTTAGCACGTAAAGGAATATTATTTGGGGGTCTAGCCATGGAGAAGAGTTTAGACACTAGGATAAGATAAGGAACACACCCATTATAAAGAAATCACATTAGGATTCTGTTTTTAAGCCGTTCCTTAAAACACTAGTGCTTAGGAAATCTATTGGAGGCAGAAGCAGTCAAGGGTAGCCTAGGGTTAGGGTTAGGCTTAGGGTTAGGCTTAGGGTACGGGTTCGGGGAGGGGTTCGGGTAGGGGTTCGGGTACGGCGTAGGGTATGGGTTAGGGTTAGGGTTAGGGTTAGTTTTAGCTTTAGGTCTCGGTTTAGGGTACGGGTTAGGATTAGGGTACGTGTTAGGGTTAGGGTAGGGGTTAGGGTTAGGGTACGCTTTAGGGTTAGGGTAGTTATTAAACCTATCCCACTCTCTAGATACCCCTTAGCACGTAAAGGAATATTATTTGGGGGTCCAGCCATGGAGAAGAGTTTAGACACTAGGATAAGATAAGGAACACACCCATTATAAAGAAATCACATTAGGATTCTCTTTTTAAGCTGTTCCTTAAAACACTAGTGCTTAGGAAATCTATTGGAGGCAGTAGCAGTCAAGGGTAGCCTAGGGTTAGGGTTAGGCTTAGGGTTTGGGTTAGGGTACGGCTTAGGGTACGGGTTCGGGGAGGGGTTCGGGTACGGCGTAGGGTATGGGTTAGTGTTAGGGTTAGGGTTAGTGTAAGGGTTAGGGCTCGGTTTAGGGTACGGGTTAGGATTAGGGTACGTGTTAGGGTTAGGGTAGGGGTTAGGGTTAGGGTACGCGTTAGGGTTAGGGTAGTTATTAAACCTATCCCACTCTCTAGATACCCCTTAGCACGTAAAGGAATATTATTTGGGGGTCCAGCCATGGAGAAGAGTTTAGACACTAGGATAAGATAAGGAACACACCCATTATAAAGAAATCACATTAGGATTCTCTTTTTAAGCTGTTCCTTCAAACACTAGTGCTTAGGAAATCTATAGGAGGCAGAAGCAGTGAAGGGTAGCCTAGGGTTAGGGTTAGGCTTAGGGTTAGGCTTAGGGTACGGCTTAGGGTACGGGTTCGGGGAGGGGTTCGGGAACGGCGTAGGGTATGGGTTAGGGTTAGGGTTAGGGTTAGTGTTAGGGTTAGGGCTCAGTTTAGGGTACGGGTTAGGATTAGGGTACGTGTTAGGGTTAGGGTAGGGGTTAGTGTTAGGGTACGCGTTAGGGTTAGGGTAGTTATTAAACCTATCCCACTCTCTAGATACCCCTTAGCACGTAAAGGAATATTATTTGGGGGTCTAGCCATGGAGAAGAGTTTAGACACTAGGATAAGATAAGGAACACACCCATTATAAAGAAATCACATTAGGATTCTGTTTTTAAGCCGTTCCTTAAAACACTAGTGCTTAGGAAATCTATTGGAGGCAGAAGCAGTCAAGGGTAGCCTAGGGTTAGGGTTAGGCTTAGGGTTAGGCTTAGGGTACGGGTTCGGGGAGGGGTTCGGGTACGGCGTAGGGTATGGGTTAGGGTTAGGGTTAGGGTTAGTGTTAGGGTTAGGGCTCGGTTCAGGGTACGGGTTAGGATTAGGGTACGTGTTAGGGTTAGGGTAGGGGTTAGGGTTAGGGTACGCGTTAGGGTTAGGGTAGTTATTAAACCTATCCCACTCTCTAGATACCCCTTAGCACGTAAAGCAATATTATTTGGGGGTCCAGCCATGGAGAAGAGTTTAGACACTAGGGTAAGATAAGGAACACACCCATTATAAAGAAATCACATTAGGATTCTCTTTTTAAGCTGTTCCTTCAAACACTAGTGCTTAGGAAATCTATTGGAGGCAGAAGCAGTCAAGGGTAGCCTAGGGTTAGGGTTAGGCTTAGGGTTAGGCTTAGGGTACGGCTTAGGGTAGGGGTTCGGGGAGGGGTTCGGGTACGGCGTAGGGTATGGGTTAGGGTTAGTGTTAGAGTTAGTGTTAGGGTTAGGGCTCGGTTTAGGGTACGGGTTAGGATTAGGGTACGTGTTAGGGTTAGGGTAGGGGTTAGGGTTAGGGTACACGTTAGGGTTAGGGTAGTTAGTAAACCTATCCCACTCTCTAGATACCCCTTAGCACGTAAAGGAATATTATTTGGGGGTCCAGCCATGGAGAAGAGTTTAGACACTAGGATAAGATAAGGAACACACCCATTATAAAGAAATCACATTAGGATTCTCTTTTTAAGCTGTTCCTTCAAACACTAGTGCTTAGGAAATCTATTGGAGGCAGAAGCAGTCAAGGGTAGCCTAGGGTTAGGGTTAGGCTTAGGGTTAGGGTTAGGGTACGGCTTAGGGTACGGGTTCGGGGAGGGGTTCGGGTACGGTGTAGGGTATGGGTTAGGGTTAGGGTTAGGGTTAGTGTTAGGGTTAGGGCTCGGTTTAGGGTACGGGTTATGATTAGGGTACGTGTTAGGGTTAGGGTAGGGGTTAGGGTTAGGGTACGCGTTAGGGTTAGGGTAGTTATTAAACCTATCCCACTCTCTAGATACCCCTTAGCACGTAAAGGAATATTATTTGGGGGTCCAGCCATGGAGAAGAGTTTAGACACTAGGATAAGATAAGGAACACACCCATTATAAAGAAATCACATTAGGATTCTCTTTTTAAGCTTTTCCTTAAAGCACTAGTGCTTAGGAAATCTATTGGAGGCAGAAGCAGTCAAGGGTAGCCTAGGGTTAGGGTTAGGCTTAGGGTTAGGGTTAGGGTACGGCTTAGGGTACGGGTTCGTGTAGGGGTTCGGGTACGGCGTAGGGTATGGGTTAGGGTTAGGGTTAGGGTTAGTTTTAGCTTTAGGTCTCGGTTTAGGGTACGGGTTAGGATTAGGGTACGTGTTAGGGTTAGGGTAGGGGTTAGGGTTAGGGTACGCTTTAGGGTTAGGGTAGTTATTAAACCTATCCCACTCTCTAGATACCCCTTAGCACGTAAAGGAATATTATTTGGGGGTCCAGCCATGGAGAAGAGTTTAGACACTAGGATAAGATAAGGAACACACCCATTATAAAGAAATCACATTAGGATTCTCTTTTTAAGCTGTTCCTTAAAACACTAGTGCTTAGGAAATCTATTGGAGGCAGTAGCAGTCAAGGGTAGCCTAGGGTTAGGGTTAGGCTTAGGGTTTGGGTTAGGGTACGGCTTAGGGTACGGGTTCGGGGAGGGGTTCGGGTACGGCGTAGGGTATGGGTTAGTGTTAGGGTTAGGGTTAGTGTAAGGGTTAGGGCTCGGTTTAGGGTACGGGTTAGGATTAGGGTACGTGTTAGGGTTAGGGTAGGGGTTAGGGTTAGGGTACGCGTTAGGGTTAGGGTAGTTATTAAACCTATCCCACTCTCTAGATACCCCTTAGCACGTAAAGGAATATTATTTGGGGGTCCAGCCATGGAGAAGAGTTTAGACACTAGGATAAGATAAGGAACACACCCATTATAAAGAAATCACATTAAGATTCTCTTTTTAAGCCGTTCCTTAAAACACTAGTGCTTAGAAAATCTATTGGAGGCAGAAGCAGTCAAGGGTAGCCTAGGGTTAGGGTTAGGCTTAGGGTTAGGCTTAGGGTACGGCTTAGGCTACGGGTTCGGGGAGGGGTTCGGGTACGGCGTAGGGTATGGGTTAGGGTTAGGGTTTGAGTTAGGGTTAGGGCTCGGTTGAGTGTACGGCTTAGGATTAGGGTACGTGTTAGGGTTAGGGTAGGGGTTAGGGTTAGGGTACGCGTTAGGGTTAGGGTAGTTATTAAACCTATCCCACTCTCTACATACCCCTTAGCACGTAAAGGAATATTATTTGGGGGTCCAGCCATGGAGAAGAGTTTAGACACTAGGATAAGATAAGGAACACACCCATTATAAAGAAATCACATTAGGATTCTCTTTTTAAGCTGTTCCTTCAAACACTAGTGCTTAGGAAATCTATTGGAGGCAGAAGCAGTCAAGGGTAGCCTAGGGTTAGGGTTAGGCTTAGGGTTAGGCTTAGGGTACGGCTTAGGGTACGGGTTCGGGGAGGGGTTCGGGTACGGCGTAGGGTATGGGTTAGGGTTAGGGTTTGAGTTAGGGTTAGGGCTCGGTTTAGTGTACGGGTTAGGATTAGGGTACGTTTTAGGGTTAGGGTAGGGGTTAGGGTTAGGGTACGCGTTAGGGTTAGGGTAGTTATTAAACCTATCCCACTCTCTACATACCCCTTAGCACG
Source organism: Balaenoptera ricei (assembly GCF_028023285.1). NCBI lineage: Eukaryota > Metazoa > Chordata > Mammalia > Artiodactyla > Balaenopteridae > Balaenoptera > Balaenoptera ricei. The sequence continues at coordinate 58,991 of NW_026777669.1, forward strand.
TAAAGGAATATTATTTGGGGGTCCAGCCATGGAGAAGAGTTTAGACACTAGGATAAGATAAGGAACACACCCATTATAAAGAAATCACATTAGGATTCTCTTTTTAAGCTGTTCCTTCAAACACTAGTGCTTAGGAAATCTATTGGAGGCAGAAGCAGTCAAGGGTAGCCTAGGGTTAGGGTTAGGCTTAGGGTTAGGCTTAGGGTACGGCTTAGGGTACGGGTTCGGGGAGGGGTTCGGGTACGGCGTAGGGTATGGTTTAGGGTTAGGGTTAGGGTTTGAGTTAGGGTTAGGGCTCGGTTTAGTGTACGGGTTAGGATTAGGGTACGTTTTAGGGTTAGGGTAGGGGTTAGGGTTAGGGTACGCGTTAGGGTTAGGGTAGTTATTAAACCTATCCCACTCTCTAGATACCCCTTAGCATGTAAAGGAATATTATTTGGGGGTCCAGCCATGGAGAAGAGTTTAGACACTAGGATAAGATAAGGAACACACCCATTATAAAGAAATCACATTAGGATTCTCTTTTTAAGCTGTTCCTTCAAACACTAGTGCTTAGGAAATCTATTGGAGGCAGAAGCAGTCAAGGGTAGCCTAGGGTTAGGGTTAGGCTTAGGGTTAGGCTTAGGGTACGGCTTAGGGTACGGGTTCGGGGAGGGGTTCGGGTACGGCGTAGGGTATGGGTTAGGGTTAGGGTTTGAGTTAGGGTTAGGGCTCGGTTTAGTGTACGGGTTAGGATTAGGGTACGTTTTAGGGTTAGGGTAGGGGTTAGGGTTAGGGTACGCTTTAGGGTTAGGGTAGTTATTAAACCTATCCCACTCTCTAGATACCCCTTAGCACGTAAAGGAATATTATTTGGGGGTCCAGCCATGGAGAAGAGTTTAGACACTAGGATAAGATAAGGAACACACCCATTATAAAGAAATCACATTAGGATTCTCTTTTTAAGCTGTTCCTTAAAACACTAGTGCTTAGGAAATCTATTGGAGGCAGTAGCAGTCAAGGGTAGCCTAGGGTTAGGGTTAGGCTTAGGGTTTGGGTTAGGGTACGGCTTAGGGTACGGGTTCGGGGAGGGGTTCGGGTACGGCGTAGGGTATGGGTTAGTGTTAGGGTTAGGGTTAGTGTAAGGGTTAGGGCTCGGTTTAGGGTACGGGTTAGGATTAGGGTACGTGTTAGGGTTAGGGTAGGGGTTAGGGTTAGGGTACGCGTTAGGGTTAGGGTAGTTATTAAACCTATCCCACTCTCTAGATACCCCTTAGCACGTAAAGGAATATTATTTGGGGGTCCAGCCATGGAGAAGAGTTTAGACACTAGGATAAGATAAGGAACACACCCATTATAAAGAAATCACATTAAGATTCTCTTTTTAAGCCGTTCCTTAAAACACTAGTGCTTAGAAAATCTATTGGAGGCAGAAGCAGTCAAGGGTAGCCTAGGGTTAGGGTTAGGCTTAGGGTTAGGCTTAGGGTACGGCTTAGGCTACGGGTTCGGGGAGGGGTTCGGGTACGGCGTAGGGTATGGGTTAGGGTTAGGGTTTGAGTTAGGGTTAGGGCTCGGTTGAGTGTACGGCTTAGGATTAGGGTACGTGTTAGGGTTAGGGTAGGGGTTAGGGTTAGGGTACGCGTTAGGGTTAGGGTAGTTATTAAACCTATCCCACTCTCTACATACCCCTTAGCACGTAAAGGAATATTATTTGGGGGTCCAGCCATGGAGAAGAGTTTAGACACTAGGATAAGATAAGGAACACACCCATTATAAAGAAATCACATTAGGATTCTCTTTTTAAGCTGTTCCTTCAAACACTAGTGCTTAGGAAATCTATTGGAGGCAGAAGCAGTCAAGGGTAGCCTAGGGTTAGGGTTAGGCTTAGGGTTAGGCTTAGGGTACGGCTTAGGGTACGGGTTCGGGGAGGGGTTCGGGTACGGCGTAGGGTATGGGTTAGGGTTAGGGTTTGAGTTAGGGTTAGGGCTCGGTTTAGTGTACGGGTTAGGATTAGGGTACGTTTTAGGGTTAGGGTAGGGGTTAGGGTTAGGGTACGCGTTAGGGTTAGGGTAGTTATTAAACCTATCCCACTCTCTACATACCCCTTAGCACGTAAAGGAATATTATTTGGGGGTCCAGCCATGGAGAAGAGTTTAGACACTAGGATAAGATAAGGAACACACCCATTATAAAGAAATCACATTAGGATTCTCTTTTTAAGCTGTTCCTTCAAACACTAGTGCTTAGGAAATCTATTGGAGGCAGAAGCAGTCAAGGGTAGCCTAGGGTTAGGGTTAGGCTTAGGGTTAGGCTTAGGGTACGGCTTAGGGTACGGGTTCGGGGAGGGGTTCGGGTACGGCGTAGGGTATGGTTTAGGGTTAGGGTTAGGGTTTGAGTTAGGGTTAGGGCTCGGTTTAGTGTACGGGTTAGGATTAGGGTACGTTTTAGGGTTAGGGTAGGGGTTAGGGTTAGGGTACGCGTTAGGGTTAGGGTAGTTATTAAACCTATCCCACTCTCTAGATACCCCTTAGCATGTAAAGGAATATTATTTGGGGGTCCAGCCATGGAGAAGAGTTTAGACACTAGGATAAGATAAGGAACACACCCATTATAAAGAAATCACATTAGGATTCTCTTTTTAAGCTGTTCCTTCAAACATTAGTGCTTAGGAAATCTGTTGGAGGCAGAAGCAGTCAAGGGTAGCCTAGGGTTAGGGTTAGGCTTAGGGTTAGGCTTAGGGTACGGCTTAGGGTACGGGTTCGGGGAGGGGTTCGGGCACGGCGTAGGGTATGGGTTAGGGTTAGGGTTTGAGTTAGGGTTAGGGCTCGGTTTAGTGTACGGGTTAGGATTAGGGTACGTGTTAGGGTTAGGGTAGGGGTTAGGGTTAGGGTACGCGTTAGGGTTAGGGTAGTTATTAAACCTATCCCACTCTCTAGATACCCCTTGGCACGTAAAGGAATATTATTTGGGGGTCCAGCCATGGAGAAGAGTTTAGACACTAGGATAAGATAAGGAACACACCCATTATAAAGAAATCACATTAGGATTCTCTTTTTAAGCTGTTCCTTCAAACACTAGTGCTTAGGAAATCTATTGGAGGCAGAAGCAGTCAAGGGTAGCCTAGGGTTAGGGTTAGGCTTAGGGTTAGGCTTAGGGTACGGCTTAGGGTACGGGTTCGGGGAGGGGTTCGGGTACGGCGTAGGGTATGGGTTAGGGTTAGGGTTTGAGTTAGGGTTAGGGCTCGGTTTAGTGTACGGGTTAGGATTAGGGTACGTTTTAGGGTTAGGGTAGGGGTTAGGGTTAGGGTACGCGTTAGGGTTAGGGTAGTTATTAAACCTATCCCACTCTCTAGATACCCCTTAGCACGTAAAGGAATATTATTTGGGGGTCCAGCCATGGAGAAGAGTTTAGACACTAGGATAAGATAAGGAACACACCCATTATAAAGAAATCACATTAGGATTCTCTTTTTAAGCTGTTCCTTCAAACACTAGTGCTTAGGAAATCTATTGGAGGCAGAAGCAGTCAAGGGTAGCCTAGGGTTAGGGTTAGGCTTAGGGTTAGGCTTAGGGTACGGCTTAGGGTACGGGTTCGGGGAGGGGTTCGGGAACGGCGTAGGGTATGGGTTAGGGTTAGGGTTAGGGTTAGTGTTAGGGTTAGGGCTCAGTTTAGGGTACGGGTTAGGATTAGGGTACGTGTTAGGGTTAGGGTAGGGGTTAGTGTTAGGGTACGCGTTAGGGTTAGGGTAGTTATTAAACCTATCCCACTCTCTAGATACCCCTTAGCACGTAAAGGAATATTATTTGGGGGTCTAGCCATGGAGAAGAGTTTAGACACTAGGATAAGATAAGGAACACACCCATTATAAAGAAATCACATTAGGATTCTGTTTTTAAGCCGTTCCTTAAAACACTAGTGCTTAGGAAATCTATTGGAGGCAGAAGCAGTCAAGGGTAGCCTAGGGTTAGGGTTAGGCTTAGGGTTAGGGTTAGGGTACGGCTTAGGGTAGGGGTTCGGGGAGGGGTTCGGGTACGGCGTAGGGTATGGGTTAGGGTTAGTGTTAGAGTTAGTGTTAGGGTTAGGGCTCGGTTTAGGGTACGGGTTAGGATTAGGGTACGTGTTAGGGTTAGGGTAGGGGTTAGGGTTAGGGTACACGTTAGGGTTAGGGTAGTTAGTAAACCTATCCCACTCTCTAGATACCCCTTAGCACGTAAAGGAATATTATTTGGGGGTCCAGCCATGGAGAAGAGTTTAGACACTAGGATAAGATAAGGAACACACCCATTATAAAGAAATCACATTAGGATTCTGTTTTTAAGCCGTTCCTTAAAACACTAGTGCTTAGGAAATCTATTGGAGGCAGAAGCAGTCAAGGGTAGCCTAGGGTTAGGGTTAGGCTTAGGGTTAGGCTTAGGGTACGGCTTAGCGTACGGGTTCGGGGAGGGGTTCGGGTACGGCGTAGGGTATGGGTTAGGGTTAGGGTTAGGGTTAGTGTTAGGGTTAGGGCTCGGTTCAGGGTACGGGTTAGGATTAGGGTACGTGTTAGGGTTAGGGTAGGGGTTAGGGTTAGGGTACGCATTAGGGTTAGGGTAGTTAGTAAACCTATCCCACTCTCTAGATACCCCTTAGCATGTAAAGGAATATTATTTGGGGGTCCAGCCATGGAGAAGAGTTTAGACACTAGGATAAGATAAGGAACACACCCATTATAAAGAAATCACATTAGGATTCTCTTTTTAAGCTGTTCCTTCAAACACTAGTGCTTAGGAAATCTATTGGAGGCAGAAGCAGTCAAGGGTAGCCTAGGGTTAGGGTTAGGCTTAGGGTTAGGGTTAGGGTACGGCTTAGGGTACGGGTTCGGGGAGGGGTTCGGGTACGGCGTAGGGTATGGTTTAGGGTTAGGGTTAGGGTTTGAGTTAGGGTTAGGGCTCGGTTTAGTGTACGGGTTAGGATTAGGGTACGTTTTAGGGTTAGGGTAGGGGTTAGGGTTAGGGTACGCGTTAGGGTTAGGGTAGTTATTAAACCTATCCCACTCTCTAGATACCCCTTAGCATGTAAAGGAATATTATTTGGGGGTCCAGCCATGGAGAAGAGTTTAGACACTAGGATAAGATAAGGAACACACCCATTATAAAGAAATCACATTAGGATTCTCTTTTTAAGCTGTTCCTTCAAACATTAGTGCTTAGGAAATCTGTTGGAGGCAGAAGCAGTCAAGGGTAGCCTAGGGTTAGGGTTAGGCTTAGGGTTAGGCTTAGGGTACGGCTTAGGGTACGGGTTTGGGGAGGGGTTCGGGTACGGTGTACGGTATGGGTTAGGGTTAGGTTTAGGGTTAGTGTTAGGGTTAGGGCTCGGTTCAGGGTATGGGTTAGGATTAGGGTACGTGTTAGGGTTAGGGTAGGGGTTAGGGTTAGGGTACGCGTTAGGGTTAGGGTAGTTATTAAACCTATCCCACTCTCTAGATACCCCTTAGCACGTAAAGGAATATTATTTGGGGGTCCAGCCATGGAGAAGAGTTTAGACACTAGGATAAGATAAGGAACACATACATTATAAAGAAATCACATTAGGATTCTCTTTTTAAGCTGTTCCTTCAAACACTAGTGCTTAGGAAATCTATTGGAGGCAGAAGCAGTCAAGGGTAGCCTAGGGTTAGGGTTAGGCTTAGGGTTAGGCTTAGGGTACGGCTTAGGGTACGGGTTCGGGGAGGGGTTCGGGTACGGCGTAGGGTATGGGTTAGGGTTAGGGTTTGAGTTAGGGTTAGGGCTCGGTTTAGTGTACGGGTTAGGATTAGGGTACGTGTTAGGGTTAGGGTAGGGGTTAGGGTTAGGGTACGCGTTAGGGTTAGGGTAGTTATTAAACCTATCCCACTCTCTAGATACCCCTTGGCACGTAAAGGAATATTATTTGGGGGTCCAGCCATGGAGAAGAGTTTAGACACTAGGATAAGATAAGGAACACACCCATTATAAAGAAATCACATTAGGATTCTCTTTTTAAGCTGTTCCTTCAAACACTAGTGCTTAGGAAATCTATTGGAGGCAGAAGCAGTCAAGGGTAGCCTAGGGTTAGGGTTAGGCTTAGGGTTAGGCTTAGGGTACGGCTTAGGGTACGGGTTCGGGGAGGGGTTCGGGTACGGCGTAGGGTATGGGTTAGGGTTAGGGTTAGGGTTAGTGTTAGGGTTAGGGCTCAGTTTAGGGTACGGGTTAGGATTAGGGTACGTGTTAGGGTTAGGGTAGGGGTTAGGGTTAGGGTACGCGTTAGGGTTAGGGTAGTTATTAAACCTATCCCACTCTCTAGATACCCCTTAGCACGTAAAGGAATATTATTTGGGGGTCTAGCCATGGAGAAGAGTTTAGACACTAGGATAAGATAAGGAACACACCCATTATAAAGAAATCACATTAGGATTCTGTTTTTAAGCCGTTCCTTAAAACACTAGTGCTTAGGAAATCTATTGGAGGCAGAAGCAGTCAAGGGTAGCCTAGGGTTAGGGTTAGGCTTAGGGTTAGGCTTAGGGTACGGCTTAGCGTACGGGTTCGGGGAGGGGTTCGTGTACGGCGTAGGGTATGGGTTAGGGTTAGGGTTAGGGTTAGTGTTAGGGTTAGGGCTCGGTTCAGGGTACGGGTTAGGATTAGGGTACGTGTTAGGGTTAGGGTAGGGGTTAGGGTTAGGGTACGCATTAGGGTTAGGGTAGTTAGTAAACCTATCCCACTCTCTAGATACCCCTTAGCACGTAAAGGAATATTATTTGCGGGTCCAGCCATGGAGAAGAGTTTAGACACTAGGATAAGATAAGGAACACACCCATTATAAAGAAATCACATTAGGATTCTCTTTTTAAGCTGTTCCTTCAAACACTAGTGCTTAGGAAATCTATTGGAGGCAGAAGCAGTCAAGGGTAGCCTAGGGTTAGAGTTAGGCTTAGGGTTAGGGTTAGGGTACGGCTTAGGGTACGGGTTCGGGGAGGGGTTCGGGTACGGCGTAGGGTATGGTTTAGGGTTAGGGTTAGGGTTTGAGTTAGGGTTAGGGCTCGGTTTAGTGTACGGCTTAGGATTAGGGTACGTGTTAGGGTTAGGGTAGGGGTTAGGGTTAGGGTACGCGTTAGGGTTAGGGTAGTTATTAAACCTATCCCACTCTCTACATACCCCTTAGCACGTAAAGGAATATTATTTGGGGGTCCAGCCATGGAGAAGAGTTTAGACACTAGGATAAGATAAGGAACACACCCATTATAAAGAAATCACATTAGGATTCTCTTTTTAAGCTGTTCCTTCAAACACTAGTGCTTAGGAAATCTATTGGAGGCAGAAGCAGTCAAGGGTAGCCTAGGGTTAGGGTTAGGCTTAGGGTTAGGCTTAGGGTACGCCTTAGGGTACGGGTTCGGGGAGGGGTTCGGGTACGGCGTAGGGTATGGGTTAGGGTTAGGGTTTGAGTTAGGGTTAGGGCTCGGTTTAGTGTACGGGTTAGGATTAGGGTACGTTTTAGGGTTAGGGTAGGGGTTAGGGTTAGGGTACGCGTTAGGGTTAGGGTAGTTATTAAACCTATCCCACTCTCTACATACCCCTTAGCACGTAAAGGAATATTATTTGGGGGTCCAGCCATGGAGAAGAGTTTAGACACTAGGATAAGATAAGGAACACACCCATTATAAAGAAATCACATTAGGATTCTCTTTTTAAGCTGTTCCTTCAAACACTAGTGCTTAGGAAATCTATTGGAGGCAGAAGCAGTCAAGGGTAGCCTAGGGTTAGGGTTAGGCTTAGGGTTAGGCTTAGGGTACGGCTTAGGGTACGGGTTCGGGGAGGGGTTCGGGTACGGCGTAGGGTATGGGTTAGGGTTAGGGTTAGGGTTAGTGTTAGGGTTAGGGCTCAGTTTAGGGTACGGGTTAGGATTAGGGTACGTGTTAGGGCTAGGGTAGGGGTTAGGGTTAGGGTACGCGTTAGGGTTAGGGTAGTTATTAAACCTATCCCACTCTCTAGATACCCCTTAGCACGTAAAGGAATATTATTTGGGGGTCTAGCCATGGAGAAGAGTTTAGACACTAGGATAAGATAAGGAACACACCCATTATAAAGAAATCACATTAGGATTCTGTTTTTAAGCCGTTCCTTAAAACACTAGTGCTTAGGAAATCTATTGGAGGCAGAAGCAGTCAAGGGTAGCCTAGGGTTAGGGTTAGGCTTAGGGTTAGGCTTAGGGTACGGCTTAGCGTACGGGTTCGGGGAGGGGTTCGGGTACGGCGTAGGGTATGGGTTAGGGTTAGGGTTAGGGTTAGTGTTAGGGTTAGGGCTCGGTTCAGGGTACGGGTTAGGATTAGGGTACGTGTTAGGGTTAGGGTAGGGGTTAGGGTTAGGGTACGCATTAGGGTTAGGGTAGTTAGTAAACCTATCCCACTCTCTAGATACCCCTTAGCATGTAAAGGAATATTATTTGGGGGTCCAGCCATGGAGAAGAGTTTAGACACTAGGATAAGATAAGGAACACACCCATTATAAAGAAATCACATTAGGATTCTCTTTTTAAGCTGTTCCTTCAAACACTAGTGCTTAGGAAATCTATTGGAGGCAGAAGCAGTCAAGGGTAGCCTAGGGTTAGGGTTAGGCTTAGGGTTAGGGTTAGGGTACGGCTTAGGGTACGGGTTCGGGGAGGGGTTCGGGTACGGCGTAGGGTATGGTTTAGGGTTAGGGTTAGGGTTTGAGTTAGGGTTAGGGCTCGGTTTAGTGTACGGGTTAGGATTAGGGTACGTTTTAGGGTTAGGGTAGGGGTTAGGGTTAGGGTACGCGTTAGGGTTAGGGTAGTTATTAAACCTATCCCACTCTCTAGATACCCCTTAGCATGTAAAGGAATATTATTTGGGGGTCCAGCCATGGAGAAGAGTTTAGACACTAGGATAAGATAAGGAACACACCCATTATAAAGAAATCACATTAGGATTCTCTTTTTAAGCTGTTCCTTCAAACATTAGTGCTTAGGAAATCTGTTGGAGGCAGAAGCAGTCAAGGGTAGCCTAGGGTTAGGGTTAGGCTTAGGGTTAGGCTTAGGGTACGGCTTAGGGTACGGGTTTGGGGAGGGGTTCGGGTACGGTGTACGGTATGGGTTAGGGTTAGGTTTAGGGTTAGTGTTAGGGTTAGGGCTCGGTTCAGGGTATGGGTTAGGATTAGGGTACGTGTTAGGGTTAGGGTAGGGGTTAGGGTTAGGGTACGCGTTAGGGTTAGGGTAGTTATTAAACCTATCCCACTCTCTAGATACCCCTTAGCACGTAAAGGAATATTATTTGGGGGTCCAGCCATGGAGAAGAGTTTAGACACTAGGATAAGATAAGGAACACATACATTATAAAGAAATCACATTAGGATTCTCTTTTTAAGCTGTTCCTTCAAACACTAGTGCTTAGGAAATCTATTGGAGGCAGAAGCAGTCAAGGGTAGCCTAGGGTTAGGGTTAGGCTTAGGGTTAGGCTTAGGGTACGGCTTAGGGTACGGGTTCGGGGAGGGGTTCGGGTACGGCGTAGGGTATGGGTTAGGGTTAGGGTTTGAGTTAGGGTTAGGGCTCGGTTTAGTGTACGGGTTAGGATTAGGGTACGTGTTAGGGTTAGGGTAGGGGTTAGGGTTAGGGTACGCGTTAGGGTTAGGGTAGTTATTAAACCTATCCCACTCTCTAGATACCCCTTGGCACGTAAAGGAATATTATTTGGGGGTCCAGCCATGGAGAAGAGTTTAGACACTAGGATAAGATAAGGAACACACCCATTATAAAGAAATCACATTAGGATTCTCTTTTTAAGCTGTTCCTTCAAACACTAGTGCTTAGGAAATCTATTGGAGGCAGAAGCAGTCAAGGGTAGCCTAGGGTTAGGGTTAGGCTTAGGGTTAGGCTTAGGGTACGGCTTAGGGTACGGGTTCGGGGAGGGGTTCGGGTACGGCGTAGGGTATGGGTTAGGGTTAGGGTTAGGGTTAGTGTTAGGGTTAGGGCTCAGTTTAGGGTACGGGTTAGGATTAGGGTACGTGTTAGGGTTAGGGTAGGGGTTAGGGTTAGGGTACGCGTTAGGGTTAGGGTAGTTATTAAACCTATCCCACTCTCTAGATACCCCTTAGCACGTAAAGGAATATTATTTGGGGGTCTAGCCATGGAGAAGAGTTTAGACACTAGGATAAGATAAGGAACACACCCATTATAAAGAAATCACATTAGGATTCTGTTTTTAAGCCGTTCCTTAAAACACTAGTGCTTAGGAAATCTATTGGAGGCAGAAGCAGTCAAGGGTAGCCTAGGGTTAGGGTTAGGCTTAGGGTTAGGCTTAGGGTACGGCTTAGCGTACGGGTTCGGGGAGGGGTTCGGGTACGGCGTAGGGTATGGGTTAGGGTTAGGGTTAGGGTTAGTGTTAGGGTTAGGGCTCGGTTCAGGGTACGGGTTAGGATTAGGGTACGTGTTAGGGTTAGGGTAGGGGTTAGGGTTAGGGTACGCATTAGGGTTAGGGTAGTTAGTAAACCTATCCCACTCTCTAGATACCCCTTAGCACGTAAAGGAATATTATTTGCGGGTCCAGCCATGGAGAAGAGTTTAGACACTAGGATAAGATAAGGAACACACCCATTATAAAGAAATCACATTAGGATTCTCTTTTTAAGCTGTTCCTTCAAACACTAGTGCTTAGGAAATCTATTGGAGGCAGAAGCAGTCAAGGGTAGCCTAGGGTTAGAGTTAGGCTTAGGGTTAGGGTTAGGGTACGGCTTAGGGTACGGGTTCGGGGAGGGGTTCGGGTACGGCGTAGGGTATGGTTTAGGGTTAGGGTTAGGGTTTGAGTTAGGGTTAGGGCTCGGTTTAGTGTACGGCTTAGGATTAGGGTACGTGTTAGGGTTAGGGTAGGGGTTAGGGTTAGGGTACGCGTTAGGGTTAGGGTAGTTATTAAACCTATCCCACTCTCTACATACCCCTTAGCACGTAAAGGAATATTATTTGGGGGTCCAGCCATGGAGAAGAGTTTAGACACTAGGATAAGATAAGGAACACACCCATTATAAAGAAATCACATTAGGATTCTCTTTTTAAGCTGTTCCTTCAAACACTAGTGCTTAGGAAATCTATTGGAGGCAGAAGCAGTCAAGGGTAGCCTAGGGTTAGGGTTAGGCTTAGGGTTAGGCTTAGGGTACGCCTTAGGGTACGGGTTCGGGGAGGGGTTCGGGTACGGCGTAGGGTATGGGTTAGGGTTAGGGTTTGAGTTAGGGTTAGGGCTCGGTTTAGTGTACGGGTTAGGATTAGGGTACGTTTTAGGGTTAGGGTAGGGGTTAGGGTTAGGGTACGCGTTAGGGTTAGGGTAGTTATTAAACCTATCCCACTCTCTACATACCCCTTAGCACGTAAAGGAATATTATTTGGGGGTCCAGCCATGGAGAAGAGTTTAGACACTAGGATAAGATAAGGAACACACCCATTATAAAGAAATCACATTAGGATTCTCTTTTTAAGCTGTTCCTTCAAACACTAGTGCTTAGGAAATCTATTGGAGGCAGAAGCAGTCAAGGGTAGCCTAGGGTTAGGGTTAGGCTTAGGGTTAGGCTTAGGGTACGGCTTAGGGTACGGGTTCGGGGAGGGGTTCGGGTACGGCGTAGGGTGTGGGTTAGGGTTAGGGTTAGGGTTAGTGTTAGGGTTAGGGCTCAGTTTAGGGTACGGGTTAGGATTAGGGTACGTGTTAGGGCTAGGGTAGGGGTTAGGGTTAGGGTACGCGTTAGGGTTAGGGTAGTTATTAAACCTATCCCACTCTCTAGATACCCCTTAGCACGTAAAGGAATATTATTTGGGGGTCTAGCCATGGAGAAGAGTTTAGACACTAGGATAAGATAAGGAACACACCCATTATAAAGAAATCACATTAGGATTCTGTTTTTAAGCCGTTCCTTAAAACACTAGTGCTTAGGAAATCTATTGGAGGCAGAAGCAGTCAAGGGTAGCCTAGGGTTAGGGTTAGGCTTAGGGTTAGGCTTAGGGTACGGCTTAGCGTACGGGTTCGGGGAGGGGTTCGGGTACGGCGTAGGGTATGGGTTAGGGTTAGGGTTAGGGTTAGTGTTAGGGTTAGGGCTCGGTTCAGGGTACGGGTTAGGATTAGGGTACGTGTTAGGGTTAGGGTAGGGGTTAGGGTTAGGGTACGCATTAGGGTTAGGGTAGTTAGTAAACCTATCCCACTCTCTAGATACCCCTTAGCACGTAAAGGAATATTATTTGCGGGTCCAGCCATGGAGAAGAGTTTAGACACTAGGATAAGATAAGGAACACACCCATTATAAAGAAATCACATTAGGATTCTCTTTTTAAGCTGTTCCTTCAAACACTAGTGCTTAGGAAATCTATTGGAGGCAGAAGCAGTCAAGGGTAGCCTAGGGTTAGGGTTAGGCTTAGGGTTAGGGTTAGGGTACGGCTTAGGGTACGGGTTCGGGGAGGGGTTCGGGTACGGCGTAGGGTATGGTTTAGGGTTAGGGTTAGGGTTTGAGTTAGGGTTAGGGCTCGGTTTAGTGTACGGGTTAGGATTAGGGTACGTTTTAGGGTTAGGGTAGGGGTTAGGGTTAGGGTACGCGTTAGGGTTAGGGTAGTTATTAAACCTATCCCACTCTCTAGATACCCCTTAGCATGTAAAGGAATATTATTTGGGGGTCCAGCCATGGAGAAGAGTTTAGACACTAGGATAAGATAAGGAACACACCCATTATAAAGAAATCACATTAGGATTCTCTTTTTAAGCTGTTCCTTCAAACATTAGTGCTTAGGAAATCTGTTGGAGGCAGAAGCAGTCAAGGGTAGCCTAGGGTTAGGGTTAGGCTTAGGGTTAGGCTTAGGGTACGGCTTAGGGTACGGGTTTGGGGAGGGGTTCGGGTACGGTGTAGGGTATGGGTTAGGGTTAGGTTTAGGGTTAGTGTTAGGGTTAGGGCTCGGTTCAGGGTATGGGTTAGGATTAGGGTACGTGTTAGGGTTAGGGTAGGGGTTAGGGTTAGGGTACGCGTTAGGGTTAGGGTAGTTATTAAACCTATCCCACTCTCTAGATACCCCTTAGCACGTAAAGGAATATTATTTGGGGGTCCAGCCATGGAGAAGAGTTTAGACACTAGGATAAAATAAGGAACACATACATTATAAAGAAATCACATTAGGATTCTCTTTTTAAGCTGTTCCTTCAAACACTAGTGCTTAGGAAATCTATTGGAGGCAGAAGCAGTCAAGGGTAGCCTAGGGTTAGGGTTAGGCTTAGGGTTAGGCTTAGGGTACGCCTTAGGGTACGGGTTCGGGGAGGGGTTCGGGTACGGCGTAGGGTATGGGTTAGGGTTAGGGTTTGAGTTAGGGTTAGGGCTCGGTTTAGTGTACGGGTTAGGATTAGGGTACGTTTTAGGGTTAGGGTAGGGGTTAGGGTTAGGGTACGCGTTAGGGTTAGGGTAGTTATTAAACCTATCCCACTCTCTACATACCCCTTAGCACGTAAAGGAATATTATTTGGGGGTCCAGCCATGGAGAAGAGTTTAGACACTAGGATAAGATAAGGAACACACCCATTATAAAGAAATCACATTAGGATTCTCTTTTTAAGCTGTTCCTTCAAACACTAGTGCTTAGGAAATCTATTGGAGGCAGAAGCAGTCAAGGGTAGCCTAGGGTTAGGGTTAGGCTTAGGGTTAGGCTTAGGGTACGGCTTAGGATACGGGTTCGGAGAGGGGTTCGGGTACGGCGTAGGGTATGGGTTAGGGTTAGGGTTAGGGTTAGTGTTAGGGTTAGGGCTCAGTTTAGGGTACGGGTTAGGATTAGGGTACGTGTTAGGGTTAGGGTAGGGGTTAGGGTTAGGGTACGCGTTAGGGTTAGGGTAGTTATTAAACCTATCCCACTCGCTAGATACCCCTTAGCACGTAAAGGAATATTATTTGGGGGTCTAGCCATGGAGAAGAGTTTAGACACTAGGATAAGATAAGGAACACACCCATTATAAAGAAATCACATTAGGATTCTGTTTTTAAGCCGTTCCTTAAAACACTAGTGCTTAGGAAATCTATTGGAGGCAGAAGCAGTCAAGGGTAGCCTAGGGTTAGGGTTAGGCTTAGGGTTAGGCTTAGGGTACGGCTTAGCGTACGGGTTCGGGGAGGGGTTCGGGTACGGCGTAGGGTATGGGTTAGGGTTAGGGTTAGGGTTAGTGTTAGGGTTAGGGCTCGGTTCAGGGTACGGGTTAGGATTAGGGTACGTGTTAGGGTTAGGTTAGGGGTTAGGGTTAGGGTACGCATTAGGGTTAGGGTAGTTAGTAAACCTATCCCACTCTCTAGATACCCCTTAGCACGTAAAGGAATATTATTTGCGGGTCCAGCCATGGAGAAGAGTTTAGACACTAGGATAAGATAAGGAACACACCCATTATAAAGAAATCACATTAGGATTCTCTTTTTAAGCTGTTCCTTCAAACACTAGTGCTTAGGAAATCTATTGGAGGCAGAAGCAGTCAAGGGTAGCCTAGGGTTAGGGTTAGGCTTAGGGTTAGGGTTAGGGTACGGCTTAGGGTACGGGTTCGGGGAGGGGTTCGGGTACGGCGTAGGGTATGGTTTAGGGTTAGGGTTAGGGTTTGAGTTAGGGTTAGGGCTCGGTTTAGTGTACGGGTTAGGATTAGGGTACGTGTTAGGGTTAGGGTAGGGGTTAGGGTTAGGGTACGCGTTAGGGTTAGGGTAGTTATTAAACCTATCCCACTCTCTAGATACCCCTTAGCATGTAAAGGAATATTATTTGGGGGTCCAGCCATGGAGAAGAGTTTAGACACTAGGATAAGATAAGGAACACACCCATTATAAAGAAATCACATTAGGATTCTCTTTTTAAGCTGTTCCTTCAAACATTAGTGCTTAGGAAATCTGTTGGAGGCAGAAGCAGTCAAGGGTAGCCTAGGGTTAGGGTTAGGCTTAGGGTTAGGCTTAGGGTACGCCTTAGGGTACGGGTTCGGGGAGGGGTTCGGGTACGGCGTAGGGTATGGGTTATGGTTAGGGTTTGAGTTAGGGTTAGGGCTCGGTTTAGTGTACGGGTTAGGATTAGGGTACGTTTTAGGGTTAGGGTAGGGGTTAGGGTTAGGGTACGCGTTAGGGTTAGGGTAGTTATTAAACCTATCCCACTCTCTACATACCCCTTAGCACGTAAAGGAATATTATTTGGGGGTCCAGCCATGGAGAAGAGTTTAGACACTAGGATAAGATAAGGAACACACCCATTATAAAGAAATCACATTAGGATTCTCTTTTTAAGCTGTTCCTTCAAACACTAGTGCTTAGGAAATCTATTGGAGGCAGAAGCAGTCAAGGGTAGCCTAGGGTTAGGGTTAGGCTTAGGGTTAGGCTTAGGGTACGGCTTAGGGTACGGGTTCGGGGAGGGGTTCGGGTACGGCGTAGGGTATGGGTTAGGGTTAGGGTTAGGGTTAGTGTTAGGGTTAGGGCTCAATTTAGGGTACGGGTTAGGATTAGGGTACGTGTTAGGGTTAGGGTAGGGGTTAGGGTTAGGGTACGCGTTAGGGTTAGGGTAGTTATTAAACCTATCCCACTCTCTAGATACCCCTTAGCACGTAAAGGAATATTATTTGGGGGTCTAGCCATGGAGAAGAGTTTAGACACTAGGATAAGATAAGGAACACACCCATTATAAAGAAATCACATTAGGATTCTGTTTTTAAGCCGTTCCTTAAAACACTAGTGCTTAGGAAATCTATTGGAGGCAGAAGCAGTCAAGGGTAGCCTAGGGTTAGGGTTAGGCTTAGGGTTAGGCTTAGGGTACGGCTTAGCGTACGGGTTCGGGGAGGGGTTCGGGTACGGCGTAGGGTATGGGTTAGGGTTAGGGTTAGGGTTAGTGTTAGGGTTAGGGCTCGGTTCAGGGTACGGGTTAGGATTAGGGTACGTGTTAGGGTTAGGGTAGGGGTTAGGGTTAGGGTACGCATTAGGGTTAGGGTAGTTAGTAAACCTATCCCACTCTCTAGATACCCCTTAGCATGTAAAGGAATATTATTTGGGGGTCCAGCCATGGAGAAGAGTTTAGACACTAGGATAAGATAAGGAACACACCCATTATAAAGAAATCACATTAGGATTCTCTTTTTAAGCTGTTCCTTCAAACACTAGTGCTTAGGAAATCTATTGGAGGCAGAAGCAGTCAAGGGTAGCCTAGGGTTAGGGTTAGGCTTAGGGTTAGGGTTGGGTACGGCTTAGGGTACGGGTTCGGGGAGGGGTTCGGGTACGGCGTAGGGTATGGTTTAGGGTTAGGGTTAGGGTTTGAGTTAGGGTTAGGGCTCGGTTTAGTGTACGGGTTAGGATTAGGGTACGTTTTAGGGTTAGGGTAGGGGTTAGGGTTAGGGTACGCGTTAGGGTTAGGGTAGTTATTAAACCTATCCCACTCTCTAGATACCCCTTAGCATGTAAAGGAATATTATTTGGGGGTCCAGCCATGGAGAAGAGTTTAGACACTAGGATAAGATAAGGAACACACCCATTATAAAGAAATCACATTAGGATTCTCTTTTTAAGCTGTTCCTTCAAACATTAGTGCTTAGGAAATCTGTTGGAGGCAGAAGCAGTCAAGGGTAGCCTAGGGTTAGGGTTAGGCTTAGGGTTAGGCTTAGGGTACGGCTTAGGGTACGGGTTCGGGGAGGGGTTCGGGTACGGCGTAGGGTATGGGTTAGGGTTAGGGTTTGAGTTAGGGTTAGGGCTCGGTTTAGTGTACGGGTTAGGATTAGGGTACGTGTTAGGGTTAGGGTAGGGGTTAGGGTTAGGGTACGCGTTAGGGTTAGGGTAGTTATTAAACCTATCCCACTCTCTAGATACCCCTTGGCACGTAAAGGAATATTATTTGGGGGTCCAGCCATGGAGAAGAGTTTAGACACTAGGATAAGATAAGGAACACACCCATTATAAAGAAATCACATTAGGATTCTCTTTTTAAGCTGTTCCTTCAAACACTAGTGCTTAGGAAATCTATTGGAGGCAGAAGCAGTCAAGGGTAGCCTAGGGTTAGGGTTAGGCTTAGGGTTAGGCTTAGGGTACGGCTTAGGGTACGGGTTCGGGGAGGGGTTCGGGTACGGCGTAGGGTATGGGTTAGGGTTAGGGTTAGGGTTAGTGTTAGGGTTAGGGCTCAGTTTAGGGTACGGGTTAGGATTAGGGTACGTGTTAGGGTTAGGGTAGGGGTTAGGGTTAGGGTACGCGTTAGGGTTAGGGTAGTTATTAAACCTATCCCACTCTCTAGATACCCCTTAGCACGTAAAGGAATATTATTTGGGGGTCTAGCCATGGAGAAGAGTTTAGACACTAGGATAAGATAAGGAACACACCCATTATAAAGAAATCACATTAGGATTCTGTTTTTAAGCCGTTCCTTAAAACACTAGTGCTTAGGAAATCTATTGGAGGCAGAAGCAGTCAAGGGTAGCCTAGGGTTAGGGTTAGGCTTAGGGTTAGGCTTAGGGTACGGCTTAGCGTACGGGTTCGGGGAGGGGTTCGGGTACGGCGTAGGGTATGGGTTAGGGTTAGGGTTAGGGTTAGTGTTAGGGTTAGGGCTCGGTTCAGGGTACGGGTTAGGATTAGGGTACGTGTTAGGGTTAGGGTAGGGGTTAGGGTTAGGGTACGCATTAGGGTTAGGGTAGTTAGTAAACCTATCCCACTCTCTAGATACCCCTTAGCACGTAAAGGAATATTATTTGCGGGTCCAGCCATGGAGAAGAGTTTAGACACTAGGATAAGATAAGGAACACACCCATTATAAAGAAATCACATTAGGATTCTCTTTTTAAGCTGTTCCTTCAAACACTAGTGCTTAGGAAATCTATTGGAGGCAGAAGCAGTCAAGGGTAGCCTAGGGTTAGAGTTAGGCTTAGGGTTAGGGTTAGGGTACGGCTTAGGGTACGGGTTCGGGGAGGGGTTCGGGTACGGCGTAGGGTATGGTTTAGGGTTAGGGTTAGGGTTTGAGTTAGGGTTAGGGCTCGGTTTAGTGTACGGCTTAGGATTAGGGTACGTGTTAGGGTTAGGGTAGGGGTTAGGGTTAGGGTACGCGTTAGGGTTAGGGTAGTTATTAAACCTATCCCACTCTCTACATACCCCTTAGCACGTAAAGGAATATTATTTGGGGGTCCAGCCATGGAGAAGAGTTTAGACACTAGGATAAGATAAGGAACACACCCATTATAAAGAAATCACATTAGGATTCTCTTTTTAAGCTGTTCCTTCAAACACTAGTGCTTAGGAAATCTATTGGAGGCAGAAGCAGTCAAGGGTAGCCTAGGGTTAGGGTTAGGCTTAGGGTTAGGCTTAGGGTACGCCTTAGGGTACGGGTTCGGGGAGGGGTTCGGGTACGGCGTAGGGTATGGGTTAGGGTTAGGGTTTGAGTTAGGGTTAGGGCTCGGTTTAGTGTACGGGTTAGGATTAGGGTACGTTTTAGGGTTAGGGTAGGGGTTAGGGTTAGGGTACGCGTTAGGGTTAGGGTAGTTATTAAACCTATCCCACTCTCTACATACCCCTTAGCACGTAAAGGAATATTATTTGGGGGTCCAGCCATGGAGAAGAGTTTAGACACTAGGATAAGATAAGGAACACACCCATTATAAAGAAATCACATTAGGATTCTCTTTTTAAGCTGTTCCTTCAAACACTAGTGCTTAGGAAATCTATTGGAGGCAGAAGCAGTCAAGGGTAGCCTAGGGTTAGGGTTAGGCTTAGGGTTAGGCTTAGGGTACGGCTTAGGGTACGGGTTCGGGGAGGGGTTCGGGTACGGCGTAGGGTATGGGTTAGGGTTAGGGTTAGGGTTAGTGTTAGGGTTAGGGCTCGGTTTAGGGTACGGGTTAGGATTAGGGTACGTGTTAGGGTTAGGGTAGGGGTTAGGGTTAGGGTACGCGTTAGGGTTAGGGTAGTTATTAAACCTATCCCACTCTCTAGATACCCCTTAGCACGTAAAGGAATATTATTTGGGGGTCTAGCCATGGAGAAGAGTTTAGACACTAGGATAAGATAAGGAACACACCCATTATAAAGAAATCACATTAGGATTCTGTTTTTAAGCCGTTCCTTAAAACACTAGTGCTTAGGAAATCTATTGGAGGCAGAAGCAGTCAAGGGTAGCCTAGGGTTAGGGTTAGGCTTAGGGTTAGGCTTAGGGTACGGCTTAGCGTACGGGTTCGGGGAGGGGTTCGGGTACGGCGTAGGGTATGGGTTAGGGTTAGGGTTAGGGTTAGTGTTAGGGTTAGGGCTCGGTTCAGGGTACGGGTTAGGATTAGGGTACGTGTTAGGGTTAGGGTAGGGGTTAGGGTTAGGGTACGCATTAGGGTTAGGGTAGTTAGTAAACCTATCCCACTCTCTAGATACCCCTTAGCACGTAAAGGAATATTATTTGCGGGTCCAGCCATGGAGAAGAGTTTAGACACTAGGATAAGATAAGGAACACACCCATTATAAAGAAATCACATTAGGATTCTCTTTTTAAGCTGTTCCTTCAAACACTAGTGCTTAGGAAATCTATTGGAGGCAGAAGCAGTCAAGGGTAGCCTAGGGTTAGGGTTAGGCTTAGGGTTAGGGTTAGGGTACGGCTTAGGGTACGGGTTCGGGGAGGGGTTCGGGTACGGCGTAGGGTATGGTTTAGGGTTAGGGTTAGGGTTTGAGTTAGGGTTAGGGCTCGGTTTAGTGTACGGGTTAGGATTAGGGTACGTTTTAGGGTTAGGGTAGGGGTTAGGGTTAGGGTACGCGTTAGGGTTAGGGTAGTTATTAAACCTATCCCACTCTCTAGATACCCCTTAGCATGTAAAGGAATATTATTTGGGGGTCCAGCCATGGAGAAGAGTTTAGACACTAGGATAAGATAAGGAACACACCCATTATAAAGAAATCACATTAGGATTCTCTTTTTAAGCTGTTCCTTCAAACATTAGTGCTTAGGAAATCTGTTGGAGGCAGAAGCAGTCAAGGGTAGCCTAGGGTTAGGGTTAGGCTTAGGGTTAGGCTTAGGGTACGGCTTAGGGTACGGGTTTGGGGAGGGGTTCGGGTACGGTGTAGGGTATGGGTTAGGGTTAGGTTTAGGGTTAGTGTTAGGGTTAGGGCTCGGTTCAGGGTATGGGTTAGGATTAGGGTACGTGTTAGGGTTAGGGTAGGGGTTAGGGTTAGGGTACGCGTTAGGGTTAGGGTAGTTATTAAACCTATCCCACTCTCTAGATACCCCTTAGCACGTAAAGGAATATTATTTGGGGGTCCAGCCATGGAGAAGAGTTTAGACACTAGGATAAAATAAGGAACACATACATTATAAAGAAATCACATTAGGATTCTCTTTTTAAGCTGTTCCTTCAAACACTAGTGCTTAGGAAATCTATTGGAGGCAGAAGCAGTCAAGGGTAGCCTAGGGTTAGGGTTAGGCTTAGGGTTAGGGTTAGGGTACGGCTTAGGGTACGGGTTCGGGGAGGGGTTCGGGTACGGCGTAGGGTATGGTTTAGGGTTAGGGTTAGGGTTTGAGTTAGGGTTAGGGCTCGGTTTAGTGTACGGGTTAGGATTAGGGTACGTTTTAGGGTTAGGGTAGGGGTTAGGGTTAGGGTACGCGTTAGGGTTAGGGTAGTTATTAAACCTATCCCACTCTCTAGATACCCCTTAGCATGTAAAGGAATATTATTTGGGGGTCCAGCCATGGAGAAGAGTTTAGACACTAGGATAAGATAAGGAACACACCCATTATAAAGAAATCACATTAGGATTCTCTTTTTAAGCTGTTCCTTCAAACATTAGTGCTTAGGAAATCTGTTGGAGGCAGAAGCAGTCAAGGGTAGCCTAGGGTTAGGGTTAGGCTTAGGGTTAGGCTTAGGGTACGGCTTAGGGTACGGGTTTGGGGAGGGGTTCGGGTACGGTGTAGGGTATGGGTTAGGGTTAGGTTTAGGGTTAGTGTTAGGGTTAGGGCTCGGTTCAGGGTATGGGTTAGGATTAGGGTACGTGTTAGGGTTAGGGTAGGGGTTAGGGTTAGGGTACGCGTTAGGGTTAGGGTAGTTATTAAACCTATCCCACTCTCTAGATACCCCTTAGCACGTAAAGGAATATTATTTGGGGGTCTAGCCATGGAGAAGAGTTTAGACACTAGGATAAGATAAGGAACACACCCATTATAAAGAAATCACATTAGGATTCTGTTTTTAAGCCGTTCCTTAAAACACTAGTGCTTAGGAAATCTATTGGAGGCAGAAGCAGTCAAGGGTAGCCTAGGGTTAGGGTTAGGCTTAGGGTTAGGCTTAGGGTACGGCTTAGCGTACGGGTTCGGGGAGGGGTTCGGGTACGGCGTAGGGTATGGGTTAGGGTTAGGGTTAGGGTTAGTGTTAGGGTTAGGGCTCGGTTCAGGGTACGGGTTAGGATTAGGGTACGTGTTAGGGTTAGGGTAGGGGTTAGGGTTAGGGTACGCATTAGGGTTAGGGTAGTTAGTAAACCTATCCCACTCTCTAGATACCCCTTAGCACGTAAAGGAATATTATTTGCGGGTCCAGCCATGGAGAAGAGTTTAGACACTAGGATAAGATAAGGAACACACCCATTATAAAGAAATCACATTAGGATTCTCTTTTTAAGCTGTTCCTTCAAACACTAGTGCTTAGGAAATCTATTGGAGGCAGAAGCAGTCAAGGGTAGCCTAGGGTTAGGGTTAGGCTTAGGGTTAGGGTTAGGGTACGGCTTAGGGTACGGGTTCGGGGAGGGGTTCGGGTACGGCGTAGGGTATGGTTTAGGGTTAGGGTTAGGGTTTGAGTTAGGGTTAGGGCTCGGTTTAGTGTACGGGTTAGGATTAGGGTACGTTTTAGGGTTAGGGTAGGGGTTAGGGTTAGGGTACGCGTTAGGGTTAGGGTAGTTATTAAACCTATCCCACTCTCTAGATACCCCTTAGCATGTAAAGGAATATTATTTGGGGGTCCAGCCATGGAGAAGAGTTTAGACACTAGGATAAGATAAGGAACACACCCATTATAAAGAAATCACATTAGGATTCTCTTTTTAAGCTGTTCCTTCAAACATTAGTGCTTAGGAAATCTGTTGGAGGCAGAAGCAGTCAAGGGTAGCCTAGGGTTAGGGTTAGGCTTAGGGTTAGGCTTAGGGTACGGCTTAGGGTACGGGTTTGGGGAGGGGTTCGGGTACGGTGTAGGGTATGGGTTAGGGTTAGGTTTAGGGTTAGTGTTAGGGTTAGGGCTCGGTTCAGGGTATGGGTTAGGATTAGGGTACGTGTTAGGGTTAGGGTAGGGGTTAGGGTTAGGGTACGCGTTAGGGTTAGGGTAGTTATTAAACCTATCCCACTCTCTAGATACCCCTTAGCACGTAAAGGAATATTATTTGGGGGTCCAGCCATGGAGAAGAGTTTAGACACTAGGATAAAATAAGGAACACATACATTATAAAGAAATCACATTAGGATTCTCTTTTTAAGCTGTTCCTTCAAACACTAGTGCTTAGGAAATCTATTGGAGGCAGAAGCAGTCAAGGGTAGCCTAGGGTTAGGGTTAGGCTTAGGGTTAGGCTTAGGGTACGCCTTAGGGTACGGGTTCGGGGAGGGGTTCGGGTACGGCGTAGGGTATGGGTTAGGGTTAGGGTTTGAGTTAGGGTTAGGGCTCGGTTTAGTGTACGGGTTAGGATTAGGGTACGTTTTAGGGTTAGGGTAGGGGTTAGGGTTAGGGTACGCGTTAGGGTTAGGGTAGTTATTAAACCTATCCCACTCTCTACATACCCCTTAGCACGTAAAGGAATATTATTTGGGGGTCCAGCCATGGAGAAGAGTTTAGACACTAGGATAAGATAAGGAACACACCCATTATAAAGAAATCACATTAGGATTCTCTTTTTAAGCTGTTCCTTCAAACACTAGTGCTTAGGAAATCTATTGGAGGCAGAAGCAGTCAAGGGTAGCCTAGGGTTAGGGTTAGGCTTAGGGTTAGGCTTAGGGTACGGCTTAGGGTACGGGTTCGGGGAGGGGTTCGGGTACGGCGTAGGGTATGGGTTAGGGTTAGGGTTAGGGTTAGTGTTAGGGTTAGGGCTCAGTTTAGGGTACGGGTTAGGATTAGGGTACGTGTTAGGGTTAGGGTAGGGGTTAGGGTTAGGGTACGCGTTAGGGTTAGGGTAGTTATTAAACCTATCCCACTCTCTAGATACCCCTTAGCACGTAAAGGAATATTATTTGGGGGTCTAGCCATGGAGAAGAGTTTAGACACTAGGATAAGATAAGGAACACACCCATTATAAAGAAATCACATTAGGATTCTGTTTTTAAGCCGTTCCTTAAAACACTAGTGCTTAGGAAATCTATTGGAGGCAGAAGCAGTCAAGGGTAGCCTAGGGTTAGGGTTAGGCTTAGGGTTAGGCTTAGGGTACGGCTTAGCGTACGGGTTCGGGGAGGGGTTCGGGTACGGCGTAGGGTATGGGTTAGGGTTAGGGTTAGGGTTAGTGTTAGGGTTAGGGCTCGGTTCAGGGTACGGGTTAGGATTAGGGTACGTGTTAGGGTTAGGGTAGGGGTTAGGGTTAGGGTACGCATTAGGGTTAGGGTAGTTAGTAAACCTATCCCACTCTCTAGATACCCCTTAGCATGTAAAGGAATATTATTTGGGGGTCCAGCCATGGAGAAGAGTTTAGACACTAGGATAAGATAAGGAACACACCCGTTATAAAGAAATCACATTAGGATTCTCTTTTTAAGCTGTTCCTTCAAACACTAGTGCTTAGGAAATCTATTGGAGGCAGAAGCAGTCAAGGGTAGCCTAGGGTTAGGGTTAGGCTTAGGGTTAGGGTTAGGGTACGGCTTAGGGTACGGGTTCGGGGAGGGGTTCGGGTACGGCGTAGGGTATGGTTTAGGGTTAGGGTTAGGGTTTGAGTTAGGGTTAGGGCTCGGTTTAGTGTACGGGTTAGGATTAGGGTACGTTTTAGGGTTAGGGTAGGGGTTAGGGTTAGGGTACGCGTTAGGGTTAGGGTAGTTATTAAACCTATCCCACTCTCTAGATACCCCTTAGCATGTAAAGGAATATTATTTGGGGGTCCAGCCATGGAGAAGAGTTTAGACACTAGGATAAGATAAGGAACACACCCATTATAAAGAAATCACATTAGGATTCTCTTTTTAAGCTGTTCCTTCAAACATTAGTGCTTAGGAAATCTGTTGGAGGCAGAAGCAGTCAAGGGTAGCCTAGGGTTAGGGTTAGGCTTAGGGTTAGGCTTAGGGTACGGCTTAGGGTACGGGTTTGGGGAGGGGTTCGGGTACGGTGTAGGGTATGGGTTAGGGTTAGGTTTAGGGTTAGTGTTAGGGTTAGGGCTCGGTTCAGGGTATGGGTTAGGATTAGGGTACGTGTTAGGGTTAGGGTAGGGGTTAGGGTTAGGGTACGCGTTAGGGTTAGGGTAGTTATTAAACCTATCCCACTCTCTAGATACCCCTTAGCACGTAAAGGAATATTATTTGGGGGTCCAGCCATGGAGAAGAGTTTAGACACTAGGATAAGATAAGGAACACATACATTATAAAGAAATCACATTAGGATTCTCTTTTTAAGCTGTTCCTTCAAACACTAGTGCTTAGGAAATCTATTGGAGGCAGAAGCAGTCAAGGGTAGCCTAGGGTTAGGGTTAGGCTTAGGGTTAGGCTTAGGGTACGGCTTAGGGTACGGGTTCGGGGAGGGGTTCGGGTACGGCGTAGGGTATGGGTTAGGGTTAGGGTTTGAGTTAGGGTTAGGGCTCGGTTTAGTGTACGGGTTAGGATTAGGGTACGTGTTAGGGTTAGGGTAGGGGTTAGGGTTAGGGTACGCGTTAGGGTTAGGGTAGTTATTAAACCTATCCCACTCTCTAGATACCCCTTGGCACGTAAAGGAATATTATTTGGGGGTCCAGCCATGGAGAAGAGTTTAGACACTAGGATAAGATAAGGAACACACCCATTATAAAGAAATCACATTAGGATTCTCTTTTTAAGCTGTTCCTTCAAACACTAGTGCTTAGGAAATCTATTGGAGGCAGAAGCAGTCAAGGGTAGCCTAGGGTTAGGGTTAGGCTTAGGGTTAGGCTTAGGGTACGGCTTAGGGTACGGGTTCGGGGAGGGGTTCGGGTATGGCGTAGGGTATGGGTTAGGGTTAGGGTTTGAGTTAGGGTTAGGGCTCGGTTTAGTGTACGGGTTAGGATTAGGGTACGTTTTAGGGTTAGGGTAGGGGTTAGGGTTAGGGTACGCGTTAGGGTTAGGGTAGTTATTAAACCTATCCCACTCTCTAGATACCCCTTAGCATGTAAAGGAATATTATTTGGGGGTCCAGCCATGGAGAAGAGTTTAGACACTAGGATAAGATAAGGAACACACCCATTATAAAGAAATCACATTAGGATTCTCTTTTTAAGCTGTTCCTTCAAACACTAGTGCTTAGGAAATCTATTGGAGGCAGAAGCAGTCAAGGGTAGCCTAGGGTTAGGGTTAGGCTTAGGGTTAGGCTTAGGGTACGCCTTAGGGTACGGGTTCGGGGAGGGGTTCGGGTACGGCGTAGGGTATGGGTTAGGGTTAGGGTTTGAGTTAGGGTTAGGGCTCGGTTTAGTGTACGGGTTAGGATTAGGGTACGTTTTAGGGTTAGGGTAGGGGTTAGGGTTAGGGTACGCGTTAGGGTTAGGGTAGTTATTAAACCTATCCCACTCTCTACATACCCCTTAGCACGTAAAGGAATATTATTTGGGGGTCCAGCCATGGAGAAGAGTTTAGACACTAGGATAAGATAAGGAACACACCCATTATAAAGAAATCACATTAGGATTCTCTTTTTAAGCTGTTCCTTCAAACACTAGTGCTTAGGAAATCTATTGGAGGCAGAAGCAGTCAAGGGTAGCCTAGGGTTAGGGTTAGGCTTAGGGTTAGGCTTAGGGTACGGCTTAGGGTACGGGTTCGGGGAGGGGTTCGGGTACGGCGTAGGGTATGGGTTAGGGTTAGGGTTAGGGTTAGTGTTAGGGTTAGGGCTCAGTTTAGGGTACGGGTTAGGATTAGGGTACGTGTTAGGGTTAGGGTAGGGGTTAGGGTTAGGGTACGCGTTAGGGTTAGGGTAGTTATTAAACCTATCCCACTCTCTAGATACCCCTTAGCACGTAAAGGAATATTATTTGGGGGTCTAGCCATGGAGAAGAGTTTAGACACTAGGATAAGATAAGGAACACACCCATTATAAAGAAATCACATTAGGATTCTGTTTTTAAGCCGTTCCTTAAAACACTAGTGCTTAGGAAATCTATTGGAGGCAGAAGCAGTCAAGGGTAGCCTAGGGTTAGGGTTAGGCTTAGGGTTAGGCTTAGGGTACGGCTTAGCGTACGGGTTCGGAGAGGGGTTCGGGTACGGCGTAGGGTATGGGTTAGGGTTAGGGTTAGGGTTAGTGTTAGGGTTAGGGCTCGGTTCAGGGTACGGGTTAGGATTAGGGTACGTGTTAGGGTTAGGGTAGGGGTTAGGGTTAGGGTACGCATTAGGGTTAGGGTAGTTAGTAAACCTATCCCACTCTCTAGATACCCCTTAGCACGTAAAGGAATATTATTTGCGGGTCCAGCCATGGAGAAGAGTTTAGACACTAGGATAAGATAAGGAACACACCCATTATAAAGAAATCACATTAGGATTCTCTTTTTAAGCTGTTCCTTCAAACACTAGTGCTTAGGAAATCTATTGGAGGCAGAAGCAGTCAAGGGTAGCCTAGGGTTAGGGTTAGGCTTAGGGTTAGGGTTAGGGTACGGCTTAGGGTACGGGTTCGGGGAGGGGTTCGGGTACGGCGTAGGGTATGGTTTAGGGTTAGGGTTAGGGTTTGAGTTAGGGTTAGGGCTCGGTTTAGTGTACGGGTTAGGATTAGGGTACGTTTTAGGGTTAGGGTAGGGGTTAGGGTTAGGGTACGCGTTAGGGTTAGGGTAGTTATTAAACCTATCCCACTCTCTAGATACCCCTTAGCATGTAAAGGAATATTATTTGGGGGTCCAGCCATGGAGAAGAGTTTAGACACTAGGATAAGATAAGGAACACACCCATTATAAAGAAATCACATTAGGATTCTCTTTTTAAGCTGTTCCTTCAAACATTAGTGCTTAGGAAATCTGTTGGAGGCAGAAGCAGTCAAGGGTAGCCTAGGGTTAGGGTTAGGCTTAGGGTTAGGCTTAGGGTACGGCTTAGGGTACGGGTTTGGGGAGGGGTTCGGGTACGGTGTAGGGTATGGGTTAGGGTTAGGTTTAGGGTTAGTGTTAGGGTTAGGGCTCGGTTCAGGGTATGGGTTAGGATTAGGGTACGTGTTAGGGTTAGGGTAGGGGTTAGGGTTAGGGTACGCGTTAGGGTTAGGGTAGTTATTAAACCTATCCCACTCTCTAGATACCCCTTAGCACGTAAAGGAATATTATTTGGGGGTCCAGCCATGGAGAAGAGTTTAGACACTAGGATAAAATAAGGAACACATACATTATAAAGAAATCACATTAGGATTCTCTTTTTAAGCTGTTCCTTCAAACACTAGTGCTTAGGAAATCTATTGGAGGCAGAAGCAGTCAAGGGTAGCCTAGGGTTAGGGTTAGGCTTAGGGTTAGGCTTAGGGTACGCCTTAGGGTACGGGTTCGGGGAGGGGTTCGGGTACGGCATAGGGTATGGGTTAGGGTTAGGGTTTGAGTTAGGGTTAGGGCTCGGTTTAGTGTAAGGGTTAGGATTAGGGTACGTTTTAGGGTTAGGGTAGGGGTTAGGGTTAGGGTACGCGTTAGGGTTAGGGTAGTTATTAAACCTATCCCACTCTCTACATACCCCTTAGCACGTAAAGGAATATTATTTGGGGGTCCAGCCATGGAGAAGAGTTTAGACACTAGGATAAGATAAGGAACACACCCATTATAAAGAAATCACATTAGGATTCTCTTTTTAAGCTGTTCCTTCAAACACTAGTGCTTAGGAAATCTATTGGAGGCAGAAGCAGTCAAGGGTAGCCTAGGGTTAGGGTTAGGCTTAGGGTTAGGCTTAGGGTACGGCTTAGGGTACGGGTTCGGGGAGGGGTTCGGGTACGGCGTAGGGTATGGGTTAGGGTTAGGGTTAGGGTTAGTGTTAGGGTTAGGGCTCAGTTTAGGGTACGGGTTAGGATTAGGGTACGTGTTAGGGTTAGGGTAGGGGTTAGGGTTAGGGTACGCGTTAGGGTTAGGGTAGTTATTAAACCTATCCCACTCTCTAGATACCCCTTAGCACGTAAAGGAATATTATTTGGGGGTCTAGCCATGGAGAAGAGTTTAGACACTAGGATAAGATAAGGAACACACCCATTATAAAGAAATCACATTAGGATTCTGTTTTTAAGCCGTTCCTTAAAACACTAGTGCTTAGGAAATCTATTGGAGGCAGAAGCAGTCAAGGGTAGCCTAGGGTTAGGGTTAGGCTTAGGGTTAGGCTTAGGGTACGGCTTAGCGTACGGGTTCGGGGAGGGGTTCGGGTACGGCGTAGGGTATGGGTTAGGGTTAGGGTTAGGGTTAGTGTTAGGGTTAGGGCTCGGTTCAGGGTACGGGTTAGGATTAGGGTACGTGTTAGGGTTAGGGTAGGGGTTAGGGTTAGGGTACGCATTAGGGTTAGGGTAGTTAGTAAACCTATCCCACTCTCTAGATACCCCTTAGCATGTAAAGGAATATTATTTGGGGGTCCAGCCATGGAGAAGAGTTTAGACACTAGGATAAGATAAGGAACACACCCGTTATAAAGAAATCACATTAGGATTCTCTTTTTAAGCTGTTCCTTCAAACACTAGTGCTTAGGAAATCTATTGGAGGCAGAAGCAGTCAAGGGTAGCCTAGGGTTAGGGTTAGGCTTAGGGTTAGGGTTAGGGTACGGCTTAGGGTACGGGTTCGGGGAGAGGTTCGGGTACGGCGTAGGGTATGGTTTAGGGTTAGGGTTAGGGTTTGAGTTAGGGTTAGGGCTCGGTTTAGTGTACGGGTTAGGATTAGGGTACGTTTTAGGGTTAGGGTAGGGGTTAGGGTTAGGGTACGCGTTAGGGTTAGGGTAGTTATTAAACCTATCCCACTCTCTAGATACCCCTTAGCATGTAAAGGAATATTATTTGGGGGTCCAGCCATGGAGAAGAGTTTAGACACTAGGATAAGATAAGGAACACACCCATTATAAAGAAATCACATTAGGATTCTCTTTTTAAGCTGTTCCTTCAAACATTAGTGCTTAGGAAATCTGTTGGAGGCAGAAGCAGTCAAGGGTAGCCTAGGGTTAGGGTTAGGCTTAGGGTTAGGCTTAGGGTACGGCTTAGGGTACGGGTTTGGGGAGGGGTTCGGGTACGGTGTAGGGTATGGGTTAGGGTTAGGTTTAGGGTTAGTGTTAGGGTTAGGGCTCGGTTCAGGGTATGGGTTAGGATTAGGGTACGTGTTAGGGTTAGGGTAGGGGTTAGGGTTAGGGTACGCGTTAGGGTTAGGGTAGTTATTAAACCTATCCCACTCTCTAGATACCCCTTAGCACGTAAAGGAATATTATTTGGGGGTCCAGCCATGGAGAAGAGTTTAGACACTAGGATAAGATAAGGAACACATACATTATAAAGAAATCACATTAGGATTCTCTTTTTAAGCTGTTCCTTCAAACACTAGTGCTTAGGAAATCTATTGGAGGCAGAAGCAGTCAAGGGTAGCCTAGGGTTAGGGTTAGGCTTAGGGTTAGGCTTAGGGTACGGCTTAGGGTACGGGTTCGGGGAGGGGTTCGGGTACGGGGTAGGGTATGGGTTAGGGTTAGGGTTTGAGTTAGGGTTAGGGCTCGGTTTAGTGTACGGGTTAGGATTAGGGTACGTGTTAGGGTTAGGGTAGGGGTTAGGGTTAGGGTACGCGTTAGGGTTAGGGTAGTTATTAAACCTATCCCACTCTCTAGATACCCCTTGGCACGTAAAGGAATATTATTTGGGGGTCCAGCCATGGAGAAGAGTTTAGACACTAGGATAAGATAAGGAACACACCCATTATAAAGAAATCACATTAGGATTCTCTTTTTAAGCTGTTCCTTCAAACACTAGTGCTTAGGAAATCTATTGGAGGCAGAAGCAGTCAAGGGTAGCCTAGGGTTAGGGTTAGGCTTAGGGTTAGGCTTAGGGTACGGCTTAGGGTACGGGTTCGGGGAGGGGTTCGGGTACGGCGTAGGGTATGGGTTAGGGTTAGGGTTTGAGCTAGGGTTAGGGCTCGGTTTAGTGTACGGGTTAGGATTAGGGTACGTTTTAGGGTTAGGGTAGGGGTTAGGGTTAGGGTACGCATTAGGGTTAGGGTAGTTAGTAAACCTATCCCACTCTCTAGATACCCCTTAGCACGTAAAGGAATATTATTTGGGGGTCCAGCCATGGAGAAGAGTTTAGACACTAGGATAAGATAAGGAACACACCCATTATAAAGAAATCACATTAGGATTCTCTTTTTAAGCTGTTCCTTCAAACACTAGTGCTTAGGAAATCTATTGGAGGCAGAAGCAGTCAAGGGTAGCCTAGGGTTAGAGTTAGGCTTAGGGTTAGGGTTAGGGTACGGCTTAGGGTAGGGGTTCGGGGAGGGGTTCGGGTACGGCGTAGGGTATGGGTTAGGGTTAGTGTTAGAGTTAGTGTTAGGGTTAGGGCTCGGTTTAGGGTACGGGTTAGGATTAGGGTACGTGTTAGGGTTAGGGTAGGGGTTAGGGTTAGGGTACACGTTAGGGTTAGGGTAGTTAGTAAACCTATCCCACTCTCTAGATACCCCTTAGCACGTAAAGGAATATTATTTGGGGGTCCAGCCATGGAGAAGAGTTTAGACACTAGGATAAGATAAGGAACACACCCATTATAAAGAAATCACATTAGGATTCTCTTTTTAAGCTGTTCCTTCAAACACTAGTGCTTAGGAAATCTATTGGAGGCAGAAGCAGTCAAGGGTAGCCTAGGGTTAGGGTTAGGCTTAGGGTTAGGGTTAGGGTACGGCTTAGGGTACGGGTTCGGGGAGGGGTTCGGGTACGGTGTAGGGTATGGGTTAGGGTTAGGGTTAGGGTTAGTGTTAGGGTTAGGGCTCGGTTTAGGGTACGGGTTATGATTAGGGTACGTGTTAGGGTTAGGGTAGGGGTTAGGGTTAGGGTACGCGTTAGGGTTAGGGTAGTTATTAAACCTATCCCACTCTCTAGATACCCCTTAGCACGTAAAGGAATATTATTTGGGGGTCCAGCCATGGAGAAGAGTTTAGACACTAGGATAAGATAAGGAACACACCCATTATAAAGAAATCACATTAGGATTCTCTTTTTAAGCTTTTCCTTAAAGCACTAGTGCTTAGGAAATCTATTGGTGGCAGAAGCAGTCAAGGGTAGCCTAGGGTTAGGGTTAGGCTTAGGGTTAGGGTTAGGGTACGGCTTAGGGTACGGGTTCGTGTAGGGGTTCGGGTACGGCGTAGGGTATGGGTTAGGGTTAGGGTTAGGGTTAGTTTTAGCTTTAGGTCTCGGTTTAGGGTACAGGTTAGGATTAGGGTACGTGTTAGGGTTAGGGTAGGGGTTAGGGTTAGGGTACGCTTTAGGGTTAGGGTAGTTATTAAACCTATCCCACTCTCTAGATACCCCTTAGCACGTAAAGGAATATTATTTGGGGGTCCAGCCATGGAGAAGAGTTTAGACACTAGGATAAGATAAGGAACACACCCATTATAAAGAAATCACATTAGGATTCTCTTTTTAAGCTGTTCCTTAAAACACTAGTGCTTAGGAAATCTATTGGAGGCAGTAGCAGTCAAGGGTAGCCTAGGGTTAGGGTTAGGCTTAGGGTTTGGGTTAGGGTACGGCTTAGGGTACGGGTTCGGGGAGGGGTTCGGGTACGGCGTAGGGTATGGGTTAGTGTTAGGGTTAGGGTTAGTGTAAGGGTTAGGGCTCGGTTTAGGGTACGGGTTAGGATTAGGGTACGTGTTAGGGTTAGGGTAGGGGTTAGGGTTAGGGTACGCGTTAGGGTTAGGGTAGTTATTAAACCTATCCCACTCTCTACATACCCCTTAGCACGTAAAGGAATATTATTTGGGGGTCCAGCCATGGAGAAGAGTTTAGACACTAGGATAAGATAAGGAACACACCCATTATAAAGAAATCACATTAGGATTCTCTTTTTAAGCTGTTCCTTCAAACACTAGTGCTTAGGAAATCTATTGGAGGCAGAAGCAGTCAAGGGTAGCCTAGGGTTAGGGTTAGGCTTAGGGTTAGGCTTAGGGTACGGCTTAGGGTACGGGTTCGGGGAGGGGTTCGGGTACGGCGTAGGGTATGGGTTAGGGTTAGGGTTTGAGTTAGGGTTAGGGCTCGGTTTAGTGTACGGTTTAGGATTAGGGTACGTTTTAGGGTTAGGGTAGGGGTTAGGGTTAGGGTACGCGTTAGGGTTAGGGTAGTTATTAAACCTATCCCACTCTCTAGATACCCCTTAGCACGTAAAGGAATATTATTTGTGGGTCCAGCCATGGAGAAGAGTTTAGACACTAGGATAAGATAAGGAACACACCCATTATAAAGAAATCACATTAGGATTCTCTTTTTAAGCTGTTCCTTCAAACACTAGTGCTTAGGAAATCTATTGGAGGCAGAAGCAGTCAAGGGTAGCCAAGGGTTAGGGTTAGGCTTAGGGTTAGGCTTAGGGTACGGCTTAGGGTACGGGTTCGGGGAGGGGTTCGGGTATGGCGTAGGGTATGGGTTAGGGTTAGGGTTAGGGTTAGTGTTAGGGTTAGGGCTCGGTTCAGGGTACGGGTTAGGATTAGGGTACGTGTTAGGGTTAGGGTAGGGGTTAGGGTTAGGGTACGCGTTAGGGTTAGGGTAGTTATTAAACCTATCCCACTCTCTAGATACCCCTTAGCACGTAAAGGAATATTATTTGCGGGTCCAGCCATGGAGAAGAGTTTAGACACTAGGATAAAATAAGGAACACATACATTATAAACAAATCACATTAGGATTCTCTTTTTAAGTTGTTCCTTAAAACACTAGTGCTTAGGAAATCTATTGGAGGCAGAAGCAGTCAAGGGTAGCCTAGGGTTAGGGTTAGGCTTAGTGTTAGGGTTAGGGTACGGCTTAGGGTAGGGGTTCGGGGAGGGGTTCGGGTACGGCGTAGGGTATGGGTTAGGGTTAGGGTTAGGGTTCGTGTTAGGGTTAGGGCTCGGTTTAGGGTACGGGTTAGGATTAGGGTACGTGTTAGGGTTAGGGTAGGGGTTAGGGTTAGGGTACGCATTAGGTTAGGGTAGTTAGTAAACCTATCCCACTCTCTAGATACCCCTTAGCACGTAAAGGAATATTATTTGCGGGTCCAGCCATGGAGAAGAGTTTAGACACTAGGATAAGATAAGGAACACACCCATTATAAAGAAATCACATTAGGATTCTGTTTTTAAGCCGTTCCTTAAAACACTAGTGCTTAGGAAATCTATTGGAGGCAGAAGCAGTCAAGGGTAGCCTAGGGTTAGGGTTAGGCTTAGGGTTAGGCTTAGGGTACGGCTTAGGGTACGGGTTCGGGGAGGGGTTCGGGTACGGCGTAGGGTATGGGTTAGGGTTAGGGTTAGGGTTAGTCTTAGGGTTACGGCTCGGTTCAGGGTACGGGTTAGGATTAGGGTACGTGTTAGGGTTAGGGTAGGGGTTAGGGTTAGGGTACGTGTTAGTGTTAGGGTAGTTATTAAACCTATCCCACTCTCTAGATACCCCTTAGCACGTAAAGGAATATTATTTGGGGGTCCAGCCATGGAGAAGAGTTTAGACACTAGGATAAGATAAGGAACACACCCATTATAAAGAAATCACATTAGGATTCTCTTTTTAAGCTGTTCCTTCAAACACTAGTGCTTAGGAAATCTATTGGAGGCAGAAGCAGTCAAGGGTAGCCTAGGGTTAGGGTTAGGCTTAGGGTTAGGCTTAGGGTACGGCTTAGGGTACGGGTTCGGGGAGGGGTTCGGGTACGGCGTAGGGTATGGGTTAGGGTTAGGGTTTGAGTTAGGGTTAGGGCTCGGTTTAGTGTACGGGTTAGGATTAGGGTACGTGTTAGGGTTAGGGTAGGGGTTAGGGTTAGGGTACGCGTTAGGGTTAGGGTAGTTATTAAACCTATCCCACTCTCTAGATACCCCTTAGCACGTAAAGGAATATTATTTGGGGGTCCAGCCATGGAGAAGAGTTTAGACACTAGGATAAGATAAGGAACACACCCATTATAAAGAAATCACATTAGGATTCTCTTTTTAAGCTGTTCCTTCAAACACTAGTGCTTAGGAAATCTATTGGAGGCAGAAGCAGTCAAGGGTAGCCTAGGGTTAGGGTTAGGCTTAGGGTTAGGCTTAGGGTACGGCTTAGGGTACGGGTTCGGGGAGGGGTTCGGGAACGGCGTAGGGTATGGGTTAGGGTTAGGGTTAGGGTTAGTGTTAGGGTTAGGGCTCAGTTTAGGGTACGGGTTAGGATTAGGGTACGTGTTAGGGTTAGGGTAGGGGTTAGTGTTAGGGTACGCGTTAGGGTTAGGGTAGTTATTAAACCTATCCCACTCTCTAGATACCCCTTAGCACGTAAAGGAATATTATTTGGGGGTCTAGCCATGGAGAAGAGTTTAGACACTAGGATAAGATAAGGAACACACCCATTATAAAGAAATCACATTAGGATTCTGTTTTTAAGCAGTTCCTTAAAACACTAGTGCTTAGGAAATCTATTGGAGGCAGAAGCAGTCAAGGGTAGCCTAGGGTTAGGGTTAGGCTTAGGGTTAGGCTTAGGGTACGGCTTAGGGTACGGGTTCGGGGAGGGGTTCGGGTACGGCGTAGGGTATGGGTTAGGGTTAGGGTTAGGGTTAGTGTTAGGGTTAGGGCTCGGTTCAGGGTACGGGTTAGGATTAGGGTACGTGTTAGGGTTAGGGTAGGGGTTAGGGTTAGGGTACGTGTTAGTGTTAGGGTAGTTATTAAACCTATCCCACTCTCTAGATACCCCTTAGCACGTAAAGGAATATTATTTGGGGGTCCAGCCATGGAGAAGAGTTTAGACACTAGGATAAGATAAGGAACACACCCATTATAAAGAAATCACATTAGGATTCTCTTTTTAAGCTGTTCCTTCAAACACTAGTGCTTAGGAAATCTATTGGAGGCAGAAGCAGTCAAGGGTAGCCTAGGGTTAGGGTTAGGCTTAGGGTTAGGCTTAGGGTACGGCTTAGGGTACGGGTTCGGGGAGGGGTTCGGGTACGGCGTAGGGTATGGGTTAGGGTTAGGGTTTGAGTTAGGGTTAGGGCTCGGTTTAGTGTACGGGTTAGGATTAGGGTACGTGTTAGGGTTAGGGTAGGGGTTAGGGTTAGGGTACGCGTTAGGGTTAGGGTAGTTATTAAACCTATCCCACTCTCTAGATACCCCTTAGCACGTAAAGGAATATTATTTGGGGGTCCAGCCATGGAGAAGAGTTTAGACACTAGGATAAGATAAGGAACACACCCATTATAAAGAAATCACATTAGGATTCTCTTTTTAAGCTGTTCCTTCAAACACTAGTGCTTAGGAAATCTATTGGAGGCAGAAGCAGTCAAGGGTAGCCTAGGGTTAGGGTTAGGCTTAGGGTTAGGCTTAGGGTACGGCTTAGGGTACGGGTTCGGGGAGGGGTTCGGGAACGGCGTAGGGTATGGGTTAGGGTTAGGGTTAGGGTTAGTGTTAGGGTTAGGGCTCAGTTTAGGGTACGGGTTAGGATTAGGGTACGTGTTAGGGTTAGGGTAGGGGTTAGTGTTAGGGTACGCGTTAGGGTTAGGGTAGTTATTAAACCTATCCCACTCTCTAGATACCCCTTAGCACGTAAAGGAATATTATTTGGGGGTCTAGCCATGGAGAAGAGTTTAGACACTAGGATAAGATAAGGAACACACCCATTATAAAGAAATCACATTAGGATTCTGTTTTTAAGCCGTTCCTTAAAACACTAGTGCTTAGGAAATCTATTGGAGGCAGAAGCAGTCAAGGGTAGCCTAGGGTTAGGGTTAGGCTTAGGGTTAGGCTTAGGGTACGGGTTCGGGGAGGGGTTCGGGTACGGCGTAGGGTATGGGTTAGGGTTAGGGTTAGGGTTAGTGTTAGGGTTAGGGCTCGGTTCAGGGTACGGGTTAGGATTAGGGTACGTGTTAGGGTTAGGGTAGGGGTTAGGGTTAGGGTACGCGTTAGGGTTAGGGTAGTTATTAAACCTATCCCACTCTCTAGATACCCCTTAGCACGTAAAGCAATATTATTTGGGGGTCCAGCCATGGAGAAGAGTTTAGACACTAGGGTAAGATAAGGAACACACCCATTATAAAGAAATCACATTAGGATTCTCTTTTTAAGCTGTTCCTTCAAACACTAGTGCTTAGGAAATCTATTGGAGGCAGAAGCAGTCAAGGGTAGCCTAGGGTTAGGGTTAGGCTTAGGGTTAGGGTTAGGGTACGGCTTAGGGTAGGGGTTCGGGGAGGGGTTCGGGTACGGCGTAGGGTATGGGTTAGGGTTAGTGTTAGAGTTAGTGTTAGGGTTAGGGCTCGGTTTAGGGTACGGGTTAGGATTAGGGTACGTGTTAGGGTTAGGGTAGGGGTTAGGGTTAGGGTACACGTTAGGGTTAGGGTAGTTAGTAAACCTATCCCACTCTCTAGATACCCCTTAGCACGTAAAGGAATATTATTTGGGGGTCCAGCCATGGAGAAGAGTTTAGACACTAGGATAAGATAAGGAACACACCCATTATAAAGAAATCACATTAGGATTCTCTTTTTAAGCTGTTCCTTCAAACACTAGTGCTTAGGAAATCTATTGGAGGCAGAAGCAGTCAAGGGTAGCCTAGGGTTAGGGTTAGGCTTAGGGTTAGGGTTAGGGTACGGCTTAGGGTACGGGTTCGGGGAGGGGTTCGGGTACGGTGTAGGGTATGGGTTAGGGTTAGGGTTAGGGTTAGTGTTAGGGTTAGGGCTCGGTTTAGGGTACGGGTTATGATTAGGGTACGTGTTAGGGTTAGGGTAGGGGTTAGGGTTAGGGTACGCGTTAGGGTTAGGGTAGTTATTAAACCTATCCCACTCTCTAGATACCCCTTAGCACGTAAAGGAATATTATTTGGGGGTCCAGCCATGGAGAAGAGTTTAGACACTAGGATAAGATAAGGAACACACCCATTATAAAGAAATCACATTAGGATTCTCTTTTTAAGCTTTTCCTTAATGGTGGCAGAAGCAGTCAAGGGTAGCCTAGGGTTAGGGTTAGGCTTAGGGTTAGGGTTAGGGTACGGCTTAGGGTACGGGTTCGTGTAGGGGTTCGGGTACGGCGTAGGGTATGGGTTAGGGTTAGGGTTAGGGTTAGTTTTAGCTTTAGGTCTCGGTTTAGGGTACGGGTTAGGATTAGGGTACGTGTTAGGGTTAGGGTAGGGGTTAGGGTTAGGGTACGCTTTAGGGTTAGGGTAGTTATTAAACCTATCCCACTCTCTAGATACCCCTTAGCACGTAAAGGAATATTATTTGGGGGTCCAGCCATGGAGAAGAGTTTAGACACTAGGATAAGATAAGGAACACACCCATTATAAAGAAATCACATTAGGATTCTCTTTTTAAGCTGTTCCTTAAAACACTAGTGCTTAGGAAATCTATTGGAGGCAGTAGCAGTCAAGGGTAGCCTAGGGTTAGGGTTAGGCTTAGGGTTTGGGTTAGGGTACGGCTTAGGGTACGGGTTCGGGGAGGGGTTCGGGTACGGCGTAGGGTATGGGTTAGTGTTAGGGTTAGGGTTAGTGTAAGGGTTAGGGCTCGGTTTAGGGTACGGGTTAGGATTAGGGTACGTGTTAGGGTTAGGGTAGGGGTTAGGGTTAGGGTACGCGTTAGGGTTAGGGTAGTTATTAAACCTATCCCACTCTCTAGATACCCCTTAGCACGTAAAGGAATATTATTTGTGGGTCCAGCCATGGAGAAGAGTTTAGACACTAGGATAAGATAAGGAACACACCCATTATAAAGAAATCACATTAAGATTCTCTTTTTAAGCCGTTCCTTAAAACACTAGTGCTTAGAAAATCTATTGGAGGCAGAAGCAGTCAAGGGTAGCCTAGGGTTAGGGTTAGGCTTAGGGTTAGGCTTAGGGTACGGCTTAGGCTACGGGTTCGGGGAGGGGTTCGGGTACGGCGTAGGGTATGGGTTAGGGTTAGGGTTTGAGTTAGGGTTAGGGCTCGGTTGAGTGTACGGCTTAGGATTAGGGTACGTGTTAGGGTTAGGGTTAGGGTACGCGTTAGGGTTAGGGTAGTTATTAAACCTATCCCACTCTCTACATACCCCTTAGCACGTAAAGGAATATTATTTGGGGGTCCAGCCATGGAGAAGAGTTTAGACACTAGGATAAGATAAGGAACACACCCATTATAAAGAAATCACATTAGGATTCTCTTTTTAAGCTGTTCCTTCAAACACTAGTGCTTAGGAAATCTATTGGAGGCAGAAGCAGTCAAGGGTAGCCTAGGGTTAGGGTTAGGCTTAGGGTTAGGCTTAGGGTACGGCTTAGGGTACGGGTTCGGGGAGGGGTTCGGGTACGGCGTAGGGTATGGGTTAGGGTTAGGGTTTGAGTTAGGGTTAGGGCTCGGTTTAGTGTACGGGTTAGGATTAGGGTACGTTTTAGGGTTAGGGTAGGGGTTAGGGTTAGGGTACGCGTTAGGGTTAGGGTAGTTATTAAACCTATCCCACTCTCTACATACCCCTTAGCACGTAAAGGAATATTATTTGGGGGTCCAGCCATGGAGAAGAGTTTAGACACTAGGATAAGATAAGGAACACACCCATTATAAAGAAATCACATTAGGATTCTCTTTTTAAGCTGTTCCTTCAAACACTAGTGCTTAGGAAATCTATTGGAGGCAGAAGCAGTCAAGGGTAGCCTAGGGTTAGGGTTAGGCTTAGGGTTAGGCTTAGGGTACGGCTTAGGGTACGGGTTCGGGGAGGGGTTCGGGTACGGCGTAGGGTATGGGTTAGGGTTAGGGTTAGGGTTAGTGTTAGGGTTAGGGCTCAGTTTAGGGTACGGGTTAGGATTAGGGTACGTGTTAGGGTTAGGGTAGGGGTTAGGGTTAGGGTACGCGTTAGGGTTAGGGTAGTTATTAAACCTATCCCACTCTCTAGATACCCCTTAGCACGTAAAGGAATATTATTTGGGGGTCTAGCCATGGAGAAGAGTTTAGACACTAGGATAAGATAAGGAACACACCCATTATAAAGAAATCACATTAGGATTCTGTTTTTAAGCCGTTCCTTAAAACACTAGTGCTTAGGAAATCTATTGGAGGCAGAAGCAGTCAAGGGTAGCCTAGGGTTAGGGTTAGGCTTAGGGTTAGGCTTAGGGTACGGCTTAGCGTACGGGTTCGGGGAGGGGTTCGGGTACGGCGTAGGGTATGGGTTAGGGTTAGGGTTAGGGTTAGTGTTAGGGTTAGGGCTCGGTTCAGGGTACGGGTTAGGATTAGGGTACGTGTTAGGGTTAGGGTAGGGGTTAGGGTTAGGGTACGCATTAGGGTTAGGGTAGTTAGTAAACCTATCCCACTCTCTAGATACCCCTTAGCACGTAAAGGAATATTATTTGCGGGTCCAGCCATGGAGAAGAGTTTAGACACTAGGATAAGATAAGGAACACACCCATTATAAAGAAATCACATTAGAATTCTCTTTTTAAGCTGTTCCTTCAGACACTAGTGCTTAGGAAATCTATTGGAGGCAGAAGCAGTCAAGGGTAGCCTAGGGTTAGAGTTAGGCTTAGGGTTAGGGTTAGGGTACGGCTTAGGGTACGGGTTCGGGGAGGGGTTCGGGTACGGCGTAGGGTATGGTTTAGGGTTAGGGTTAGGGTTTGAGGTAGGGTTAGGGCTCGGTTTAGTGTACGGCTTAGGATTAGGGTACGTGTTAGGGTTAGGGTAGGGGTTAGGGTTAGGGTACGCGTTAGGGTTAGGGTAGTTATTAAACCTATCCCACTCTCTACATACCCCTTAGCACGTAAAGGAATATTATTTGGGGGTCCAGCCATGGAGAAGAGTTTAGACACTAGGATAAAATAAGGAACACATACATTATAAAGAAATCACATTAGGATTCTCTTTTTAAGCTGTTCTTTCAAACACTAGTGCTTAGGAAATCTATTGGAGGCAGAAGCAGTCAAGGGTAGCCTAGGGTTAGGGTTAGGCTTAGGGTTAGGCTTAGGGTACGGCTTAGGGTACGGGTTCGGGGAGGGGTTCGGGTACGGCGTAGGGTATGGGTTAGGGTTAGGGTTTGAGTTAGGGTTAGGGCTCGGTTTAGTGTACGGGTTTGGATTAGGGTACGTTTTAGGGTTAGGGTAGGGGTTAGGGTTAGGGTACGCGTTAGGGTTAGGGTAGTTATTAAACCTATCCCACTCTCTAGATACCCCTTAGCACGTAAAGGAATATTATTTGGGGGTCCAGCCATGGAGAAGAGTTTAGACACTAGGATAAGATAAGGAACACACCCATTATAAAGAAATCACATTAGGATTCTCTTTTTAAGCTGTTCCTTCAAACACTAGTGCTTAGGAAATCTATTGGAGGCAGAAGCAGTCAAGGGTAGCCTAGGGTTAGGGTTAGGCTTAGGGTTAGGCTTAGGGTACGGCTTAGGGTACGGGTTCGGGGAGGGGTTCGGGAACGGCGTAGGGTATGGGTTAGGGTTAGGGTTAGGGTTAGTGTTAGGGTTAGGGCTCAGTTTAGGGTACGGGTTAGGATTAGGGTACGTGTTAGGGTTAGGGTAGGGGTTAGTGTTAGGGTACGCGTTAGGGTTAGGGTAGTTATTAAACCTATCCCACTCTCTAGATACCCCTTAGCACGTAAAGGAATATTATTTGGGGGTCTAGCCATGGAGAAGAGTTTAGACACTAGGATAAGATAAGGAACACACCCATTATAAAGAAATCACATTAGGATTCTGTTTTTAAGCCGTTCCTTAAAACACTAGTGCTTAGGAAATCTATTGGAGGCAGAAGCAGTCAAGGGTAGCCTAGGGTTAGGGTTAGGCTTAGGGTTAGGCTTAGGGTACGGGTTCGGGGAGGGGTTCGGGTACGGCGTAGGGTATGGGTTAGGGTTAGGGTTAGGGTTAGTGTTAGGGTTAGGGCTCGGTTCAGGGTACGGGTTAGGATTAGGGTACGTGTTAGGGTTAGGGTAGGGGTTAGGGTTAGGGTACGCGTTAGGGTTAGGGTAGTTATTAAACCTATCCCACTCTCTAGATACCCCTTAGCACGTAAAGCAATATTATTTGGGGGTCCAGCCATGGAGAAGAGTTTAGACACTAGGGTAAGATAAGGAACACACCCATTATAAAGAAATCACATTAGGATTCTCTTTTTAAGCTGTTCCTTCAAACACTAGTGCTTAGGAAATCTATTGGAGGCAGAAGCAGTCAAGGGTAGCCTAGGGTTAGGGTTAGGCTTAGGGTTAGGGTTAGGGTACGGCTTAGGGTAGGGGTTCGGGGAGGGGTTCGGGTACGGCGTAGGGTATGGGTTAGGGTTAGTGTTAGAGTTAGTGTTAGGGTTAGGGCTCGGTTTAGGGTACGGGTTAGGATTAGGGTACGTGTTAGGGTTAGGGTAGGGGTTAGGGTTAGGGTACACGTTAGGGTTAGGGTAGTTAGTAAACCTATCCCACTCTCTAGATACCCCTTAGCACGTAAAGGAATATTATTTGGGGGTCCAGCCATGGAGAAGAGTTTAGACACTAGGATAAGATAAGGAACACACCCATTATAAAGAAATCACATTAGGATTCTCTTTTTAAGCTGTTCCTTCAAACACTAGTGCTTAGGAAATCTATTGGAGGCAGAAGCAGTCAAGGGTAGCCTAGGGTTAGGGTTAGGCTTAGGGTTAGGGTTAGGGTACGGCTTAGGGTACGGGTTCGGGGAGGGGTTCGGGTACGGTGTAGGGTATGGGTTAGGGTTAGGGTTAGGGTTAGTGTTAGGGTTAGGGCTCGGTTTAGGGTACGGGTTATGATTAGGGTACGTGTTAGGGTTAGGGTAGGGGTTAGGGTTAGGGTACGCGTTAGGGTTAGGGTAGTTATTAAACCTATCCCACTCTCTAGATACCCCTTAGCACGTAAAGGAATATTATTTGGGGGTCCAGCCATGGAGAAGAGTTTAGACACTAGGATAAGATAAGGAACACACCCATTATAAAGAAATCACATTAGGATTCTCTTTTTAAGCTTTTCCTTAAAGCACTAGTGCTTAGGAAATCTATTGGTGGCAGAAGCAGTCAAGGGTAGCCTAGGGTTAGGGTTAGGCTTAGGGTTAGGGTTAGGGTACGGCTTAGGGTACGGGTTCGTGTAGGGGTTCGGGTACGGCGTAGGGTATGGGTTAGGGTTAGGGTTAGGGTTAGTTTTAGCTTTAGGTCTCGGTTTAGGGTACGGGTTAGGATTAGGGTACGTGTTAGGGTTAGGGTAGGGGTTAGGGTTAGGGTACGCTTTAGGGTTAGGGTAGTTATTAAACCTATCCCACTCTCTAGATACCCCTTAGCACGTAAAGGAATATTATTTGGGGGTCCAGCCATGGAGAAGAGTTTAGACACTAGGATAAGATAAGGAACACACCCATTATAAAGAAATCACATTAGGATTCTCTTTTTAAGCTGTTCCTTAAAACACTAGTGCTTAGGAAATCTATTGGAGGCAGTAGCAGTCAAGGGTAGCCTAGGGTTAGGGTTAGGCTTAGGGTTTGGGTTAGGGTACGGCTTAGGGTACGGGTTCGGGGAGGGGTTCGGGTACGGCGTAGGGTATGGGTTAGTGTTAGGGTTAGGGTTAGTGTAAGGGTTAGGGCTCGGTTTAGGGTACGGGTTAGGATTAGGGTACGTGTTAGGGTTAGGGTAGGGGTTAGGGTTAGGGTACGCGTTAGGGTTAGGGTAGTTATTAAACCTATCCCACTCTCTAGATACCCCTTAGCACGTAAAGGAATATTATTTGTGGGTCCAGCCATGGAGAAGAGTTTAGACACTAGGATAAGATAAGGAACACACCCATTATAAAGAAATCACATTAAGATTCTCTTTTTAAGCCGTTCCTTAAAACACTAGTGCTTAGAAAATCTATTGGAGGCAGAAGCAGTCAAGGGTAGCCTAGGGTTAGGGTTAGGCTTAGGGTTAGGCTTAGGGTACGGCTTAGGCTACGGGTTCGGGGAGGGGTTCGGGTACGGCGTAGGGTATGGGTTAGGGTTAGGGTTTGAGTTAGGGTTAGGGCTCGGTTGAGTGTACGGCTTAGGATTAGGGTACGTGTTAGGGTTAGGGTTAGGGTACGCGTTAGGGTTAGGGTAGTTATTAAACCTATCCCACTCTCTACATACCCCTTAGCACGTAAAGGAATATTATTTGGGGGTCCAGCCATGGAGAAGAGTTTAGACACTAGGATAAGATAAGGAACACACCCATTATAAAGAAATCACATTAGGATTCTCTTTTTAAGCTGTTCCTTCAAACACTAGTGCTTAGGAAATCTATTGGAGGCAGAAGCAGTCAAGGGTAGCCTAGGGTTAGGGTTAGGCTTAGGGTTAGGCTTAGGGTACGGCTTAGGGTACGGGTTCGGGGAGGGGTTCGGGTACGGCGTAGGGTATGGGTTAGGGTTAGGGTTTGAGTTAGGGTTAGGGCTCGGTTTAGTGTACGGGTTAGGATTAGGGTACGTTTTAGGGTTAGGGTAGGGGTTAGGGTTAGGGTACGCGTTAGGGTTAGGGTAGTTATTAAACCTATCCCACTCTCTACATACCCCTTAGCACGTAAAGGAATATTATTTGGGGGTCCAGCCATGGAGAAGAGTTTAGACACTAGGATAAGATAAGGAACACACCCATTATAAAGAAATCACATTAGGATTCTCTTTTTAAGCTGTTCCTTCAAACACTAGTGCTTAGGAAATCTATTGGAGGCAGAAGCAGTCAAGGGTAGCCTAGGGTTAGGGTTAGGCTTAGGGTTAGGCTTAGGGTACGGCTTAGGGTACGGGTTCGGGGAGGGGTTCGGGTACGGCGTAGGGTATGGGTTAGGGTTAGGGTTAGGGTTAGTGTTAGGGTTAGGGCTCAGTTTAGGGTACGGGTTAGGATTAGGGTACGTGTTAGGGTTAGGGTAGGGGTTAGGGTTAGGGTACGCGTTAGGGTTAGGGTAGTTATTAAACCTATCCCACTCTCTAGATACCCCTTAGCACGTAAAGGAATATTATTTGGGGGTCTAGCCATGGAGAAGAGTTTAGACACTAGGATAAGATAAGGAACACACCCATTATAAAGAAATCACATTAGGATTCTGTTTTTAAGCCGTTCCTTAAAACACTAGTGCTTAGGAAATCTATTGGAGGCAGAAGCAGTCAAGGGTAG
The DNA here is from genome assembly GCF_028023285.1 of Balaenoptera ricei. Lineage (NCBI taxonomy): Eukaryota > Metazoa > Chordata > Mammalia > Artiodactyla > Balaenopteridae > Balaenoptera > Balaenoptera ricei. Next base: position 103,227 of record NW_026777669.1, read on the forward strand.
CCTAGGGTTAGGGTTAGGCTTAGGGTTAGGCTTAGGGTACGGCTTAGCGTACGGGTTCGGGGAGGGGTTCGGGTACGGCGTAGGGTATGGGTTAGGGTTAGGGTTAGGGTTAGTGTTAGGGTTAGGGCTCGGTTCAGGGTACGGGTTAGGATTAGGGTACGTGTTAGGGTTAGGGTAGGGGTTAGGGTTAGGGTACGCATTAGGGTTAGGGTAGTTAGTAAACCTATCCCACTCTCTAGATACCCCTTAGCACGTAAAGGAATATTATTTGCGGGTCCAGCCATGGAGAAGAGTTTAGACACTAGGATAAGATAAGGAACACACCCATTATAAAGAAATCACATTAGAATTCTCTTTTTAAGCTGTTCCTTCAGACACTAGTGCTTAGGAAATCTATTGGAGGCAGAAGCAGTCAAGGGTAGCCTAGGGTTAGAGTTAGGCTTAGGGTTAGGGTTAGGGTACGGCTTAGGGTACGGGTTCGGGGAGGGGTTCGGGTACGGCGTAGGGTATGGTTTAGGGTTAGGGTTAGGGTTTGAGTTAGGGTTAGGGCTCGGTTTAGTGTACGGCTTAGGATTAGGGTACGTGTTAGGGTTAGGGTAGGGGTTAGGGTTAGGGTACGCGTTAGGGTTAGGGTAGTTATTAAACCTATCCCACTCTCTACATACCCCTTAGCACGTAAAGGAATATTATTTGGGGGTCCAGCCATGGAGAAGAGTTTAGACACTAGGATAAAATAAGGAACACATACATTATAAAGAAATCACATTAGGATTCTCTTTTTAAGCTGTTCTTTCAAACACTAGTGCTTAGGAAATCTATTGGAGGCAGAAGCAGTCAAGGGTAGCCTAGGGTTAGGGTTAGGCTTAGGGTTAGGCTTAGGGTACGGCTTAGGGTACGGGTTCGGGGAGGGGTTCGGGTACGGCGTAGGGTATGGGTTAGGGTTAGGGTTTGAGTTAGGGTTAGGGCTCGGTTTAGTGTACGGGTTTGGATTAGGGTACGTTTTAGGGTTAGGGTAGGGGTTAGGGTTAGGGTACGCGTTAGGGTTAGGGTAGTTATTAAACCTATCCCACTCTCTAGATACCCCTTAGCACGTAAAGGAATATTATTTGGGGGTCCAGCCATGGAGAAGAGTTTAGACACTAGGATAAGATAAGGAACACACCCATTATAAAGAAATCACATTAGGATTCTCTTTTTAAGCTGTTCCTTCAAACACTAGTGCTTAGGAAATCTATTGGAGGCAGAAGCAGTCAAGGGTAGCCTAGGGTTAGGGTTAGGCTTAGGGTTAGGCTTAGGGTACGGCTTAGGGTACGGGTTCGGGGAGGGGTTCGGGTACGGCGTAGGGTATGGGTTAGGGTTAGGGTTAGGGTTAGTGTTAGGGTTAGGGCTCAGTTTAGGGTACGGGTTAGGATTAGGGTACGTGTTAGGGTTAGGGTACGCGTTAGGGTTAGGGTACGCGTTAGGGTTAGGGTAGTTATTAAACCTATCCCACTCTCTAGATACCCCTTAGCACGTAAAGGAATATTATTTGGGGGTCTAGCCATGGAGAAGAGTTTAGACACTAGGATAAGATAAGGAACACACCCATTATAAAGAAATCACATTAGGATTCTGTTTTTAAGCCGTTCCTTAAAACACTAGTGCTTAGGAAATCTATTGGAGGCAGAAGCAGTCAAGGGTAGCCTAGGGTTAGGGTTAGGCTTAGGGTTAGGCTTAGGGTACGGCTTAGCGTACGGGTTCGGGGAGGGGTTCGGGTACGGCGTAGGGTATGGGTTAGGGTTAGGGTTAGGGTTAGTGTTAGGGTTAGGGCTCGGTTCAGGGTACGGGTTAGGATTAGGGTACGTGTTAGGGTTAGGGTAGGGGTTAGGGTTAGGGTACGCATTAGGGTTAGGGTAGTTAGTAAACCTATCCCACTCTCTAGATACCCCTTAGCATGTAAAGGAATATTATTTGGGGGTCCAGCCATGGAGAAGAGTTTAGACACTAGGATAAGATAAGGAACACACCCATTATAAAGAAATCACATTAGGATTCTCTTTTTAAGCTGTTCCTTCAAACACTAGTGCTTAGGAAATCTATTGGAGGCAGAAGCAGTCAAGGGTAGCCTAGGGTTAGGGTTAGGCTTAGGGTTAGGGTTAGGGTACGGCTTAGGGTACGGGTTCGGGGAGGGGTTCGGGTACGGCGTAGGGTATGGTTTAGGGTTAGGGTTAGGGTTTGAGTTAGGGTTAGGGCTCGGTTTAGTGTACGGGTTAGGATTAGGGTACGTTTTAGGGTTAGGGTAGGGGTTAGGGTTAGGGTACGCGTTAGGGTTAGGGTAGTTATTAAACCTATCCCACTCTCTAGATACCCCTTAGCATGTAAAGGAATATTATTTGGGGGTCCAGCCATGGAGAAGAGTTTAGACACTAGGATAAGATAAGGAACACACCCATTATAAAGAAATCACATTAGGATTCTCTTTTTAAGCTGTTCCTTCAAACATTAGTGCTTAGGAAATCTGTTGGAGGCAGAAGCAGTCAAGGGTAGCCTAGGGTTAGGGTTAGGCTTAGGGTTAGGCTTAGGGTACGGCTTAGGGTACGGGTTTGGGGAGGGGTTCGGGTACGGTGTAGGGTATGGGTTAGGGTTAGGTTTAGGGTTAGTGTTAGGGTTAGGGCTCGGTTCAGGGTATGGGTTAGGATTAGGGTACGTGTTAGGGTTAGGGTAGGGGTTAGGGTTAGGGTACGCGTTAGGGTTAGGGTAGTTATTAAACCTATCCCACTCTCTAGATACCCCTTAGCACGTAAAGGAATATTATTTGGGGGTCCAGCCATGGAGAAGAGTTTAGACACTAGGATAAGATAAGGAACACATACATTATAAAGAAATCACATTAGGATTCTCTTTTTAAGCTGTTCCTTCAAACACTAGTGCTTAGGAAATCTATTGGAGGCAGAAGCAGTCAAGGGTAGCCTAGGGTTAGGGTTAGGCTTAGGGTTAGGCTTAGGGTACGGCTTAGGGTACGGGTTCGGGGAGGGGTTCGGGTACGGCGTAGGGTATGGGTTAGGGTTAGGGTTTGAGTTAGGGTTAGGGCTCGGTTTAGTGTACGGGTTAGGATTAGGGTACGTGTTAGGGTTAGGGTAGGGGTTAGGGTTAGGGTACGCGTTAGGGTTAGGGTAGTTATTAAACCTATCCCACTCTCTAGATACCCCTTGGCACGTAAAGGAATATTATTTGGGGGTCCAGCCATGGAGAAGAGTTTAGACACTAGGATAAGATAAGGAACACACCCATTATAAAGAAATCACATTAGGATTCTCTTTTTAAGCTGTTCCTTCAAACACTAGTGCTTAGGAAATCTATTGGAGGCAGAAGCAGTCAAGGGTAGCCTAGGGTTAGGGTTAGGCTTAGGGTTAGGCTTAGGGTACGGCTTAGGGTACGGGTTCGGGGAGGGGTTCGGGTACGGCGTAGGGTATGGGTTAGGGTTAGGGTTTGAGTTAGGGTTAGGGCTCGGTTTAGTGTACGGGTTAGGATTAGGGTACGTTTTAGGGTTAGGGTAGGGGTTAGGGTTAGGGTACGCGTTAGGGTTAGGGTAGTTATTAAACCTATCCCACTCTCTAGATACCCCTTAGCACGTAAAGGAATATTATTTGGGGGTCCAGCCATGGAGAAGAGTTTAGACACTAGGATAAGATAAGGAACACACCCATTATAAAGAAATCACATTAGGATTCTCTTTTTAAGCTGTTCCTTCAAACACTAGTGCTTAGGAAATCTATTGGAGGCAGAAGCAGTCAAGGGTAGCCTAGGGTTAGGGTTAGGCTTAGGGTTAGGCTTAGGGTACGGCTTAGGGTACGGGTTCGGGGAGGGGTTCGGGAACGGCGTAGGGTATGGGTTAGGGTTAGGGTTAGGGTTAGTGTTAGGGTTAGGGCTCAGTTTAGGGTACGGGTTAGGATTAGGGTACGTGTTAGGGTTAGGGTAGGGGTTAGTGTTAGGGTACGCGTTAGGGTTAGGGTAGTTATTAAACCTATCCCACTCTCTAGATACCCCTTAGCACGTAAAGGAATATTATTTGGGGGTCTAGCCATGGAGAAGAGTTTAGACACTAGGATAAGATAAGGAACACACCCATTATAAAGAAATCACATTAGGATTCTGTTTTTAAGCCGTTCCTTAAAACACTAGTGCTTAGGAAATCTATTGGAGGCAGAAGCAGTCAAGGGTAGCCTAGGGTTAGGGTTAGGCTTAGGGTTAGGGTTAGGGTACGGCTTAGGGTAGGGGTTCGGGGAGGGGTTCGGGTACGGCGTAGGGTATGGGTTAGGGTTAGTGTTAGAGTTAGTGTTAGGGTTAGGGCTCGGTTTAGGGTACGGGTTAGGATTAGGGTACGTGTTAGGGTTAGGGTAGGGGTTAGGGTTAGGGTACACGTTAGGGTTAGGGTAGTTAGGAAACCTATCCCACTCTCTAGATACCCCTTAGCACGTAAAGGAATATTATTTGGGGGTCCAGCCATGGAGAAGAGTTTAGACACTAGGATAAGATAAGGAACACACCCATTATAAAGAAATCACATTAGGATTCTCTTTTTTAAGCTGTTCCTTCAAACACTAGTGCTTAGGAAAATCTATTGGAGGCAGAAGCAGTCAAGGGTAGCCTAGGGTTAGGGTTAGGCTTAGGGTTAGGGTTAGGGTACGGCTAGGGTACGGGTTCGGGGGAGGGGTTCGGGTACGGTGTAGGGAATGGGTTAGGGTTAGGGTTAGGGTTAGTGTTAGGGTTAGGGCTCGGTTTAGGGTACGGGTTATGATTAGGGTACGTGTTAGGGTTAGGGTAGGGGTTAGGGTTAGGGCTCGGTTTAGGGTACGGGTTAGAAATCACATTAGGATTCTGTTTTTAAGCTGTTCCTTAAAACACTAGTTTCTTAGGAAATCTATTGGAGACCGAAGCACTCAAGGGTAGCCTAGGGTTAGGGCTAGGCTTAGGGTTAGGCTTAGCGTACGGCTTAGGGTACGGGTTCGGCGTAGGGTATGGGTTTTGGGTTAGGGTTAGGGTTAGTGTTAGGGTTAGGGATCGGTTTAGGGTACGGGTTAGGATTAGGGTACGTGTTAGGGTTAGGGTAGGGGTTAGGGTTAGGGTACGCGTTAGGGTTAGGGTAGTTATTAAACCTATCCCACTCTCTAGATACCCCTTAGCACGTAAAGGAATATTATTTGGGGGTCCAGCCATGGAGAAGAGTTTAGACACTAGGGATAAAATAAGGAACACATACATTATAAAGAAATCGCATTAGGATTCTCTTTTTAAGCTGTTCCTTCAAACACTAGTGCTTAGGAAATCTGTTGGAGGCAGAAGCCAGTCAAGGGTAGCCTAGGGTTAGGGTTAGGCTTAGGGTTAGGGTTAGGGTAGGGGTTCGGGGAGGGGTTCGGGTACGGCGTAGGGTATGGGTTAGGGTTAGGGTTAGGGTTCGTGTTAGGGTTAGGGCTCGGTTTAGGGTACGGGTTAGAAATCACATTAGGATTCTGTTTTTAAGCTGTTCCTTAAAACACTAGTTCTTAGGAAATCTATTTGGAGACCGAAAGCACTCAAGGGTAGCCTAGGGTTAGGGCTAGGCTTAGGGTTAGGCTTAGGGTACGGGTTCGGCGTAGGGTATGGGTTTGGGTTAGGGTTAGGGTTAGTGTTAGGGTTAGGGATCGGTTTAGGGTACGGGTTAGGATTAGGGTACGTGTTAGGGTTAGGGTAGGTGTTAGGGTTAGGGTACGCGTTAGGGTTAGGGTAGTTAGTAAACCTATCCCACTCTCTAGATACCCCTTAGCACGTAAAGGAATATTATTTGGGGTGCAGCCATGGAGAAGAGTTTAGACACTAGGATAAGATAAGGAACACACCCATTATAAGGAAATCACATTAGGATTCTCTTTTTAAGCTGTTCCTTACAACACTAGTGCTTAGGAAATCTATTGGAGGCAGAAGCAGTCAAGGGTAGCCTAGGGTTAGGGTTAGGCTTAGGGTTAGGCTTAGGGTACGGCTTAGGGTATGGGTTTGGGGAGGGGTTCGGGTACGGCGTAGGGTATGGGTTAGGGTTAGGGTTAGGGTTAGTGTTAGGGTTAGGGCTCGGTTTAGGGTACGGGTTAGGATTAGGGTACGTGTTAGGGTTAGGGTAGGGGTTAGGGTTAGGGTACGCGTTAGGGTTAGGGTAGTTATTAAACCTATCCCACTCTCTAGATACCCCTTAGCACGTAAAGGAATATTATTTGGGGGTCCAGCCATGGAGAAGAGTTTAGACACTAGGATAAAATAAGGAACACATACAATATAAAGAAATCACATTAGGATTCTCTTTTTAAGCTGTTCCTTCAAACACTAGTGCTTAGGAAATCTATTGGAGGCAGAAGCAGTCAAGGGTAGCCTAGGGTTAGGGTTAGGCTTAGGGTTAGGCTTAGGGTACGGCTTAGGGTACGGGTTCGGGGAGGGGTTCGGGTATGGCGTAGGGTATGGGTTAGGGTTAGGGTTAGGGTTAGTGTTAGGGTTAGGGCTCGGTTTACGGTACGGGTTAGGATTAGGGTACGTGTTAGGGTTAGGGTAGGGGTTAGGGTTAGGGTACGCGTTAGGGTTAGGGTAGTTATTAAACCTATCCCACTCTCTAGATACCCCTTAGCATGTAAAGGAATATTATTTGGGGGTCCAGCCATGGAGAAGAGTTTAGACACTAGGATAAAATAAGGAACACATGCATTATAAAGAAATCACATTAGGATTCTCTTTTTAAGCTGTTCCTTAAAACACTAGTGCTTAGGAAATCTATTGGAGGCAGAAGCAGTCAAGGGTAGCCTAGGGTTAGGGTTAGGCTTAGGATTAGGGTTAGGGTACGGCTTAGGGTAGGGGTTCGGGGAGGGGTTCGGGTACGGCGTAGGGTATGGGTTAGGGTTAGGGTTAGGGTTAGTGTTAGGGTTAGGGCTCGGTTTAGGGTACGGGTTAGGATTAGGGTACGTGTTAGGGTTAGGGTAGGGGTTAGGGTTAGGGTACGCGTTAGGGTTAGGGTAGTTATTAAACCTATCCCACTCTCTAGATACCCCTTAGCACGTAAAGGAATATTATTTGGGGGTCCAGCCATGGAGAAGAGTTTAGACACTAGGATAAGATAAGGAACACACCCATTATAAAGAAATCACATTAGGATTCTCTTTTTAAGCTGTTCCTTCAAACACTAGTGCTTAGGAAATCTATTGGAGGCAGAAGCAGTCAAGGGTAGCCTAGGGTTAGGGTTAGGCTTAGGGTTAGGGTTAGGGTACGGCTTAGGGTTCGGGTACGGCGTAGGGTATGGGTTAGGGTTAGGGTTAGGGTTAGTGTTAGGGTTAGGGCTCGGTTTAGGGTACGGGTTAGGATTAGGGTACGTGTTAGGGTTAGGGTAGTTATTAAACCTATCCCACTCTCTAGATACCCCTTAGCACGTAAAGGAATATTATTTGCGGGTCCAGCCATGGAAAAGACTTTAGACACTAGGATAAAATAAGGAACACATACATTATAAAGAAATCACATTAGGATTCTCTTTTTAAGCTGTTCCTTAAAACACTAGTGCTTAGGAAATCTATTGGAGGCAGAAGCAGTCAAGGGTAGCCTAGGGTTAGGGTTAGGCTTAGGATTAGGGTTAGGGTACGGCTTAGGGTAGGGGTTCGGGGAGGGGTTCGGGTACGGCGTAGGGTATGGGTTAGGGTTAGGGTTAGGGTTAGTGTTAGGGTTAGGGCTCGGTTTAGGGTACGGGTTAGGATTAGGGTACGTGTTAGGGTTAGGGTAGGGGTTAGGGTTAGGGTACGCGTTAGGGTTAGGGTAGTTATTAAACCTATCCCACTCTCTAGATACCCCTTAGCACGTAAAGGAATATTATTTGGGGGTCCAGCCATGGAGAAGAGTTTAGACACTAGGATAAGATAAGGAACACACCCATTATAAAGAAATCACATTAGGATTCTCTTTTTAAGCTGTTCCTTCAAACACTAGTGCTTAGGAAATCTATTGGAGGCAGAAGCAGTCAAGGGTAGCCTAGGGTTAGGGTTAGGCTTAGGGTTAGGGTTAGGGTACGGCTTAGGGTTCGGGTACGGCGTAGGGTATGGGTTAGGGTTAGGGTTAGGGTTAGTGTTAGGGTTAGGGCTCGGTTTAGGGTACGGGTTAGGATTAGGGTACGTGTTAGGGTTAGGGTAGTTATTAAACCTATCCCACTCTCTAGATACCCCTTAGCACGTAAAGGAATATTATTTGCGGGTCCAGCCATGGAAAAGACTTTAGACACTAGGATAAAATAAGGAACACATACATTATAAAGAAATCACATTAGGATTCTCTTTTTAAGCTGTTCCTTAAAACACTAGTGCTTAGGAAATCTATTGGAGGCAGAAGCAGTCAAGGGTAGCCTAGGGTTAGGGTTAGGCTTAGGGTTAGGCTTAGGGTACGGCTTAGGGTTCGGGTACGGCGTAGGGTATGGGTTAGGGTTAGGGTTAGGGTTAGTGTTAGGGTTAGGGCTCGGTTTAGGGTACGGGTTAGGATTAGGGTACGTGTTAGGGTTAGGGTAGGGGTTAGGGTTAGGGTACGCGTTAGGGTTAGGGTAGTTATTAAACCTATCCCACTCTCTAGATACCCCTTAGCACGTAAAGGAATATTATTTGGGGGTCCAGCCATGGAGAAGAGTTTAGACACTAGGATAAAATAAGGAACACATACATTATAAAGAAATCACATTAGGATTCTCTTTTTAAGCTGTTCCTTACAACACTAGTGCTTAGGAAATCTATTGGAGGCAGAAGCAGTCAAGGGTAGCCTAGGGTTAGGGTTAGGCTTAGGGTTAGGCTTAGGGTATGGCTTAGGGTACGGGTTTGGGGAGGGGTTCGGGTACGGCGTAGGGTATTGGTTAGGGTTAGGGTTAGGGTTAGTGTTAGGGTTAGGGCTCGGTTTAGGGTACGGGTTAGGATTAGGGTACGTGTTAGGGTTAGGGTAGGGGTTAGGGTTAGGGTACGCGTTAGGGTTAGGGTAGTTATTAAACCTATCCCACTCTCTAGATACCCCTTAGCACGTAAAGGAATATTATTTGGGGGTCCAGCCATGGAGAAGAGTTTAGACACTAGGATAAAATAAGGAACACATACATTATAAAGAAATCACATTAGGATTCTCTTTTTAAGCTGTTCCTTCAAACACTAGTGCTTAGGAAATCTATTGGAGGCAGAAGCAGTCAAGGGTAGCCTAGGGTTAGGGTTAGGCTTAGGGTTAGGCTTAGGGTACGGCTTAGGGTACGGGTTCGGGGAGGGGTTCGGGTACGGCGTAGGGTATGGGTTAGGGTTAGGGTTAGGGTTAGTGTTAGGGTTAGGGCTCGGTTTACGGTACGGGTTAGGATTAGGGTACGTGTTAGGGTTAGGGTAGGTGTTAGGGTTAGGGTACGCGTTAGGGTTAGGGTAGTTATTAAACCTATCCCACTCTCTAGATACCCCTTAGCACGTAAAGGAATATTATTTGGGGGTCCAGCCATGGAGAAGAGTTTAGACACTAGGATAAAATAAGGAACACATACATTATAAAGAAATCACATTAGGATTCTCTTTTTAAGCTGTTCCTTAAAACACTAGTGCGTAGGAAATCTATTGGAGGCAGAAGCAGTCAAGGGTAGCCTAGGGTTAGGGTTAGGCTTAGGGTTAGGGTTAGGGTACGGCTTAGGGTAGGGGTTCGGGGAGGGGTTCGGGTACGGCGTAGGGTATGGGTTAGGGTTAGGGTTAGTGTTAGGGTTAGGGCTCGGTTTAGGGTACGGGTTAGGATTAGGGTACGTGTTAGGGTTAGGGTAGGGGTTAGGGTTAGGGTACGCGTTAGGGTTAGGGTAGTTATTAAACCTACCCCACTCTCTAGATACCCCTTAGCACGTAAAGGAATATTATTTGGGGGTCCAGCCATGGAGAAGAGTTTAGACACTAGGATAAAATAAGGAACACATACATTATAAAGAAATCACATTAGGATTCTCTTTTTAAGCTGTTCCTTCAAACACTAGTGCTTAGGAAATCTATTGGAGGCAGAAGCAGTCAAGGGTAGCCTAGGGTTAGGGTTAGGCTTAGGGTTAGGCTTAGGGTACGGCTGAGGGTACGGGTTCGGGAAGGGGTTCGGGTACGGCGTAGGGTATGGGTTAGGGTTAGGGTTAGGGTTAGTGTTAGGGTTAGGGCTCGGTTTAGGGTACGGGTTAGGATTAGGGTACGTGTTAGGGTTAGGGTAGGGGTTAGGGTTAGGGTACGCGTTAGGGTTAGGGTAGTTATTAAACCTATCCCACTCTCTAAATACCCCTTAGCACGTAAAGGAATATTATTTGGGGGTCCAGCCATGGAGAAGAGTTTAGACACTAGGATAAAATAAGGAACACATACATTATAAAGAAATCACATTAGGATTCTCTTTTTAAGCTGTTCCTTAAAACACTAGTGCTTAGGAAATCTATTGGAGGCAGAAGCAGTCAAGGGTAGCCTAGGGTTAGGGTTAGGCTTAGGGTTAGGCTTAGGGTACGGCTTAGGGTTCGGGTACGGCGTAGGGTATGGGTTAGGGTTAGGGTTAGGGTTAGTGTTAGGGTTAGGGCTCGGTTTAGGGTACGGGTTAGGATTAGGGTACGTGTTAGGGTTAGGGTAGGTGTTAGGGTTAGGGTACGCGTTAGGGTTAGGGTAGTTATTAAACCTATCCCACTCTCTAGATACCCCTTAGCACGTAAAGGAATATTATTTGGGGGTCCAGCCATGGAGAAGAGTTTAGACACTAGGATAAAATAAGGAACACATACATTATAAAGAAATCACATTAGGATTCTCTTTTTAAGCTGTTCCTTAAAACACTAGTGCTTAGGAAATCTATTGGAGGCAGAAGCAGTCAAGGGTAGCCTAGGGTTAGGGTTAGGCTTAGGGTTAGGCTTAGGGTATGGCTTAGGGTACGGGTTCGGGGAGGGGTTCGGGTACGGCATAGGGTATGGGTTAGGGTTAGGGTTAGTGTTAGGGTTAGGGCTCGGTTTAGGGTACGGGTTAGGATTAGGGTACGTGTTAGGGTTAGGGTAGGTGTTAGGGTTAGGGTACGCGTTAGGGTTAGGTTAGTTATTAAACCTATCCCACTCTCTAGATACCCCTTAGCACGTAAAGGAATATTATTTGCGGGTCCAGCCATGGAAAAGAGTTTAGACACTAGGATAAAATAAGGAACACATACATTATAAAGAAATCACATTAGGATTCTCTTTTTAAGCTGTTCCTTAAAACACTAGTGCTTAGGAAATCTATTGGAGGCAGAAGCAGTCAAGGGTAGCCTAGGGTTAGGGTTAGGCTTAGGGTTAGGCTTAGGGTACGGCTTAGGGTTCGGGTACGGCGTAGGGTATGGGTTAGGGTTAGGGTTAGGGTTAGTGTTAGGGTTAGGGCTCGGTTTAGGGTACGGGTTAGGATTAGGGTACGTGTTAGGGTTAGGGTAGGGGTTAGGGTTAGGGTACGCGTTAGGGTTAGGGTAGGGGTTAGGGTTAGGGTACGCGTTAGGGTTAGGGTAGTTATTAAACCTATCCCACTCTCTAGATACCCCTTAGCACGTAAAGGAATATTATTTGGGGGTCCAGCCATGGAGAAGAGTTTAGACACTAGGATAAAATAAGGAACACATACATTATAAAGAAATCACATTAGGATTCTCTTTTTAAGCTGTTCCTTCAAACACTAGTGCTTAGGAAATCTATTGCAGGCAGAAGCAGTCAAGGGTAGCCTAGGGTTAGGGTTAGGCTTAGGGTTAGGCTTAGGGTACGTCTTAGGGTACGGGTTCGGGGAGGGGTTCGGGTACGGCGTAGGGTATGGGTTAGGGTTAGGGTTAGGGTTAGTGTTAGGGTTAGGGCTCGGTTTAGGGTACGGGTTAGGATTAGGGTACGTGTTAGGGTTAGGGTAGGTGTTAGGGTTAGGGTACGCGTTAGGGTTAGGGTAGTTATTAAACCTATCCCACTCTCTAGATACCCCTTAGCACGTAAAGGAATATTATTTGGGGGTCCAGCCATGGAGAAGAGTTTAGACACTAGGATAAAATAAGGAACACATACATTATAAAGAAATCACATTAGGATTCTCTTTTTAAGCTGTTCCTTCAAACACTAGTGCTTAGGAAATCTATTGGAGGCAGAAGCAGTCAAGGGTAGCCTAGGGTTAGGGTTAGGCTTAGGGTTAGGCTTAGGGTACGGCTTAGGGTACGGGTTCGGGGAGGGGTTCGGGTACGGCGTAGGGTATGGGTTAGGGTTAGGGTTAGGGTTAGTGTTAGGGTTAGGGCTCGGTTTAGGGTACGGGTTAGAAATCACATTAGGATTCTGTTTTTAAGCTGTTCCTTAAAACACTAGTTCTTAGGAAATCTATTGGAGACCGAAGCACTCAAGGGTAGCCTAGGGTTAGGGTTAGGCTTAGGGTTAGGCTTAGGGTACGGCTTAGGGTTCGGGTACGGCGTAGGGTATGGGTTAGGGTTAGGGTTAGGGTTAGTGTTAGGGTTAGGGCTCGGTTTAGGGTACGGGTTAGGATTAGGGTACGTGTTAGGGTTAGGGTAGGTGTTAGGGTTAGGGTACGCGTTAGGGTTAGGGTAGTTATTAAACCTATCCCACTCTCTAGATACCCCTTAGCACGTAAAGGAATATTATTTGGGGGTCCAGCCATGGAGAAGAGTTTAGACACTAGGATAAAATAAGGAACACATACATTATAAGAAATCACATTAGGATTCTCTTTTTAAGCTGTTCCTTAAAACACTAGTGCTTAGGAAATCTATTGGAGGCAGAAGCAGTCAAGGGTAGCCTAGGGTTAGGGTTAGGCTTAGGGTTAGGGTTAGGGTACGGCTTAGGGTAGGGGTTCGGGGAGGGGTTCGGGTACGGCGTAGGGTATGGGTTAGGGTTAGGGTTAGGGTTAGTGTTAGGGTTAGGGCTCGGTTTAGGGTACGGGTTAGGATTAGGTTACGTGTTAGGGTTAGGGTAGGGGTTAGGGTTAGGGTACGCGTTAGGGTTAGGGTAGTTATTAAACCTATCCCACTCTCTAGATACCCCTTAGCACGTAAAGGAATATTATTTGGGGGTCCAGCCATGGAGAAGAGTTTAGACACTAGGATAAGATAAGGAACCCACCCATTATAAAGAAATCACATTAGGATTCTCTTTTTAAGCTGTTCCTTCAAACACTAGTGCTTAGGAAATCTATTGGAGGCAGAAGCAGTCAAGGGTAGCCTAGGCTTAGGGTTAGGCTTAGGGTTAGGCTTAGGGTATGGCTTAGGGTACGGGTTCGGGGAGGGGTTCGGGTACGGCATAGGGTATGGGTTAGGGTTAGGGTTAGGGTGAGTGTTAGGGTTAGGGCTCGGTTTAGGGTACGGGTTAGGATTAGGGTACGTGTTAGGGTTAGGGTAGGTGTTAGGGTTAGGGTACGCGTTAGGGTTAGGGTAGTTATTAAACCTATCCCACTCTCTAGATACCCCTTAGCACGTAAAGGAATATTATTTGGGGGTCCAGCCATGGAGAAGAGTTTAGACACTAGGATAAAATAAGGAACACATACATTATAAAGAAATCACATTAGGATTCTCTTTTTAAGCTGTTCCTTAAAACACTAGTGCTTAGGAAATCTATTGGAGGCAGAAGCAGTCAAGGGTAGCCTAGGGTTAGGGTTAGGCTTAGGGTTAGGCTTAGGGTATGGCTTAGGGTACGGGTTCGGGGAGGGGTTCGGGTACGGCATAGGGTATGGGTTAGGGTTAGGGTTAGTGTTAGGGTTAGGGCTCGGTTTAGGGTACGGGTTAGGATTAGGGTACGTGTTAGGGTTAGGGTAGGTGTTAGGGTTAGGGTACGCGTTAGGGTTAGGGTAGTTATTAAACCTATCCCACTCTCTAGATACCCCTTAGCACGTAAAGGAATATTATTTGGGGGTCCAGCCATGGAGAAGAGTTTAGACACTAGGATAAAATAAGGAACACATACATTATAAAGAAATCACATTAGGATTCTCTTTTTAAGCTGTTCCTTCAAACACTAGTGCTTAGGAAATCTATTGGAGGCAGAAGCAGTCAAGGGTAGCCTAGGGTTAGGGTTAGGCTTAGGGTTAGGCTTAGGGTACGGCTGAGGGTACGGGTTCGGGAAGGGGTTCGGGTACGGCGTAGGGTATGGGTTAGGGTTAGGGTTAGGGTTAGTGTTAGGGTTAGGGCTCGGTTTAGGGTACGGGTTAGGATTAGGGTACGTGTTAGGGTTAGGGTAGGGGTTAGGGTTAGGGTACGCGTTAGGGTTAGGGTAGTTATTAAACCTATCCCACTCTCTAAATACCCCTTAGCACGTAAAGGAATATTATTTGGGGGTCCAGCCATGGAGAAGAGTTTAGACACTAGGATAAAATAAGGAACACATACATTATAAAGAAATCACATTAGGATTCTCTTTTTAAGCTGTTCCTTAAAACACTAGTGCTTAGGAAATCTATTGGAGGCAGAAGCAGTCAAGGGTAGCCTAGGGTTAGGGTTAGGCTTAGGGTTAGGCTTAGGGTACGGCTTAGGGTTCGGGTACGGCGTAGGGTATGGGTTAGGGTTAGGGTTAGGGTTAGTGTTAGGGTTAGGGCTCGGTTTAGGGTACGGGTTAGGATTAGGGTACGTGTTAGGGTTAGGGTAGGTGTTAGGGTTAGGGTACGCGTTAGGGTTAGGGTAGTTATTAAACCTATCCCACTCTCTAGATACCCCTTAGCACGTAAAGGAATATTATTTGGGGGTCCAGCCATGGAGAAGAGTTTAGACACTAGGATAAAATAAGGAACACATACATTATAAAGAAATCACATTAGGATTCTCTTTTTAAGCTGTTCCTTAAAACACTAGTGCTTAGGAAATCTATTGGAGGCAGAAGCAGTCAAGGGTAGCCTAGGGTTAGGGTTAGGCTTAGGGTTAGGCTTAGGGTATGGCTTAGGGTACGGGTTCGGGGAGGGGTTCGGGTACGGCATAGGGTATGGGTTAGGGTTAGGGTTAGTGTTAGGGTTAGGGCTCGGTTTAGGGTACGGGTTAGGATTAGGGTACGTGTTAGGGTTAGGGTAGGTGTTAGGGTTAGGGTACGCGTTAGGGTTAGGTTAGTTATTAAACCTATCCCACTCTCTAGATACCCCTTAGCACGTAAAGGAATATTATTTGCGGGTCCAGCCATGGAAAAGAGTTTAGACACTAGGATAAAATAAGGAACACATACATTATAAAGAAATCACATTAGGATTCTCTTTTTAAGCTGTTCCTTAAAACACTAGTGCTTAGGAAATCTATTGGAGGCAGAAGCAGTCAAGGGTAGCCTAGGGTTAGGGTTAGGCTTAGGGTTAGGCTTAGGGTACGGCTTAGGGTTCGGGTACGGCGTAGGGTATGGGTTAGGGTTAGGGTTAGGGTTAGTGTTAGGGTTAGGGCTCGGTTTAGGGTACGGGTTAGGATTAGGGTACGTGTTAGGGTTAGGGTAGGGGTTAGGGTTAGGGTACGCGTTAGGGTTAGGGTAGGGGTTAGGGTTAGGGTACGCGTTAGGGTTAGGGTAGTTATTAAACCTATCCCACTCTCTAGATACCCCTTAGCACGTAAAGGAATATTATTTGGGGGTCCAGCCATGGAGAAGAGTTTAGACACTAGGATAAAATAAGGAACACATACATTATAAAGAAATCACATTAGGATTCTCTTTTTAAGCTGTTCCTTCAAACACTAGTGCTTAGGAAATCTATTGCAGGCAGAAGCAGTCAAGGGTAGCCTAGGGTTAGGGTTAGGCTTAGGGTTAGGCTTAGGGTACGTCTTAGGGTACGGGTTCGGGGAGGGGTTCGGGTACGGCGTAGGGTATGGGTTAGGGTTAGGGTTAGGGTTAGTGTTAGGGTTAGGGCTCGGTTTAGGGTACGGGTTAGGATTAGGGTACGTGTTAGGGTTAGGGTAGGTGTTAGGGTTAGGGTACGCGTTAGGGTTAGGGTAGTTATTAAACCTATCCCACTCTCTAGATACCCCTTAGCACGTAAAGGAATATTATTTGGGGGTCCAGCCATGGAGAAGAGTTTAGACACTAGGATAAAATAAGGAACACATACATTATAAAGAAATCACATTAGGATTCTCTTTTTAAGCTGTTCCTTCAAACACTAGTGCTTAGGAAATCTATTGGAGGCAGAAGCAGTCAAGGGTAGCCTAGGGTTAGGGTTAGGCTTAGGGTTAGGCTTAGGGTACGGCTTAGGGTACGGGTTCGGGGAGGGGTTCGGGTACGGCGTAGGGTATGGGTTAGGGTTAGGGTTAGGGTTAGTGTTAGGGTTAGGGCTCGGTTTAGGGTACGGGTTAGAAATCACATTAGGATTCTGTTTTTAAGCTGTTCCTTAAAACACTAGTTCTTAGGAAATCTATTGGAGACCGAAGCACTCAAGGGTAGCCTAGGGTTAGGGTTAGGCTTAGGGTTAGGCTTAGGGTACGGCTTAGGGTTCGGGTACGGCGTAGGGTATGGGTTAGGGTTAGGGTTAGGGTTAGTGTTAGGGTTAGGGCTCGGTTTAGGGTACGGGTTAGGATTAGGGTACGTGTTAGGGTTAGGGTAGGTGTTAGGGTTAGGGTACGCGTTAGGGTTAGGGTAGTTATTAAACCTATCCCACTCTCTAGATACCCCTTAGCACGTAAAGGAATATTATTTGGGGGTCCAGCCATGGAGAAGAGTTTAGACACTAGGATAAAATAAGGAACACATACATTATAAGAAATCACATTAGGATTCTCTTTTTAAGCTGTTCCTTAAAACACTAGTGCTTAGGAAATCTATTGGAGGCAGAAGCAGTCAAGGGTAGCCTAGGGTTAGGGTTAGGCTTAGGGTTAGGGTTAGGGTACGGCTTAGGGTAGGGGTTCGGGGAGGGGTTCGGGTACGGCGTAGGGTATGGGTTAGGGTTAGGGTTAGGGTTAGTGTTAGGGTTAGGGCTCGGTTTAGGGTACGGGTTAGGATTAGGTTACGTGTTAGGGTTAGGGTAGGGGTTAGGGTTAGGGTACGCGTTAGGGTTAGGGTAGTTATTAAACCTATCCCACTCTCTAGATACCCCTTAGCACGTAAAGGAATATTATTTGGGGGTCCAGCCATGGAGAAGAGTTTAGACACTAGGATAAGATAAGGAACCCACCCATTATAAAGAAATCACATTAGGA
Organism: Balaenoptera ricei; assembly: GCF_028023285.1. Classification (NCBI taxonomy): domain Eukaryota; kingdom Metazoa; phylum Chordata; class Mammalia; order Artiodactyla; family Balaenopteridae; genus Balaenoptera; species Balaenoptera ricei. The sequence continues at coordinate 120,363 of NW_026777669.1, forward strand.
TTCTCTTTTTAAGCTGTTCCTTCAAACACTAGTGCTTAGGAAATCTATTGGAGGCAGAAGCAGTCAAGGGTAGCCTAGGCTTAGGGTTAGGCTTAGGGTTAGGCTTAGGGTATGGCTTAGGGTACGGGTTCGGGGAGGGGTTCGGGTACGGCATAGGGTATGGGTTAGGGTTAGGGTTAGGGTGAGTGTTAGGGTTAGGGCTCGGTTTAGGGTACGGGTTAGGATTAGGGTACGTGTTAGGGTTAGGGTAGGTGTTAGGGTTAGGGTACGCGTTAGGGTTAGGGTAGTTATTAAACCTATCCCACTCTCTAGATACCCCTTAGCACGTAAAGGAATATTATTTGGGGGTCCAGCCATGGAGAAGAGTTTAGACACTAGGATAAAATAAGGAACACATACATTATAAAGAAATCACATTAGGATTCTCTTTTTAAGCTGTTCCTTAAAACACTAGTGCTTAGGAAATCTATTGGAGGCAGAAGCAGTCAAGGGTAGCCTAGGGTTAGGGTTAGGCTTAGGGTTAGGCTTAGGGTATGGCTTAGGGTACGGGTTCGGGGAGGGGTTCGGGTACGGCATAGGGTATGGGTTAGGGTTAGGGTTAGTGTTAGGGTTAGGGCTCGGTTTAGGGTACGGGTTAGGATTAGGGTACGTGTTAGGGTTAGGGTAGGTGTTAGGGTTAGGGTACGCGTTAGGGTTAGGTTAGTTATTAAACCTATCCCACTCTCTAGATACCCCTTAGCACGTAAAGGAATATTATTTGCGGGTCCAGCCATGGAAAAGAGTTTAGACACTAGGATAAAATAAGGAACACATACATTATAAAGAAATCACATTAGGATTCTCTTTTTAAGCTGTTCCTTACAACACTAGTGCTTAGGAAATCTATTGGAGGCAGAAGCAGTCAAGGGTAGCCTAGGGTTAGGGTTAGGCTTAGGGTTAGGCTTAGGGTACGGCTTAGGGTTCGGGTACGGCGTAGGGTATGGGTTAGGGTTAGGGTTAGGGTTAGTGTTAGGGTTAGGGCTCGGTTTAGGGTACGGGTTAGGATTAGGGTACGTGTTAGGGTTAGGGTAGGGGTTAGGGTTAGGGTACGCGTTAGGGTTAGGGTAGGGGTTAGGGTTAGGGTACGCGTTAGGGTTAGGGTAGTTATTAAACCTATCCCACTCTCTAGATACCCCTTAGCACGTAAAGGAATATTATTTGGGGGTCCAGCCATGGAGAAGAGTTTAGACACTAGGATAAAATAAGGAACACATACATTATAAAGAAATCACATTAGGATTCTCTTTTTAAGCTGTTCCTTCAAACACTAGTGCTTAGGAAATCTATTGGAGGCAGAAGCAGTCAAGGGTAGCCTAGGGTTAGGGTTAGGCTTAGGGTTAGGCTTAGGGTACGGCTTAGGGTTCGGGTACGGCGTAGGGTATGGGTTAGGGTTAGGGTTAGGGTTAGTGTTAGGGTTAGGGCTCGGTTTAGGGTACGGGTTAGGATTAGGGTACGTGTTAGGGTTAGGGTAGGGGTTAGGGTTAGGGTACGCGTTAGGGTTAGGGTAGTTATTAAACCTACCCCACTCTCTAGATACCCCTTAGCACGTAAAGGAATATTATTTGGGGGTCCAGCCATGGAGAAGAGTTTAGACACTAGGATAAAATAAGGAACACATACATTATAAAGAAATCACATTAGGATTCTCTTTTTAAGCTGTTCCTTCAAACACTAGTGCTTAGGAAATCTATTGGAGGCAGAAGCAGTCAAGGGTAGCCTAGGGTTAGGGTTAGGCTTAGGGTTAGGCTTAGGGTACGGCTTAGGGTTCGGGTACGGCGTAGGGTATGGGTTAGGGTTAGGGTTAGGGTTAGTGTTAGGGTTAGGGCTCGGTTTAGGGTACGGGTTAGGATTAGGGTACGTGTTAGGGTTAGGGTAGGTGTTAGGGTTAGGGTACGCGTTAGGGTTAGGGTAGTTATTAAACCTATCCCACTCTCTAGATACCCCTTAGCACGTAAAGGAATATTATTTGGGGGTCCAGCCATGGAGAAGAGTTTAGACACTAGGATAAAATAAGGAACACATACATTATAAAGAAATCACATTAGGATTCTCTTTTTAAGCTGTTCCTTAAAACACTAGTGCTTAGGAAATCTATTGGAGGCAGAAGCAGTCAAGGGTAGCCTAGGGTTAGGGTTAGGCTTAGGGTTAGGCTTAGGGTATGGCTTAGGGTACGGGTTCGGGGAGGGGTTCGGGTACGGCATAGGGTATGGGTTAGGGTTAGGGTTAGTGTTAGGGTTAGGGCTCGGTTTAGGGTACGGGTTAGGATTAGGGTACGTGTTAGGGTTAGGGTAGGTGTTAGGGTTAGGGTACGCGTTAGGGTTAGGTTAGTTATTAAACCTATCCCACTCTCTAGATACCCCTTAGCACGTAAAGGAATATTATTTGCGGGTCCAGCCATGGAAAAGAGTTTAGACACTAGGATAAAATAAGGAACACATACATTATAAAGAAATCACATTAGGATTCTCTTTTTAAGCTGTTCCTTAAAACACTAGTGCTTAGGAAATCTATTGGAGGCAGAAGCAGTCAAGGGTAGCCTAGGGTTAGGGTTAGGCTTAGGGTTAGGCTTAGGGTACGGCTTAGGGTTCGGGTACGGCGTAGGGTATGGGTTAGGGTTAGGGTTAGGGTTAGTGTTAGGGTTAGGGCTCGGTTTAGGGTACGGGTTAGGATTAGGGTACGTGTTAGGGTTAGGGTAGGGGTTAGGGTTAGGGTACGCGTTAGGGTTAGGGTAGGGGTTAGGGTTAGGGTACGCGTTAGGGTTAGGGTAGTTATTAAACCTATCCCACTCTCTAGATACCCCTTAGCACGTAAAGGAATATTATTTGGGGGTCCAGCCATGGAGAAGAGTTTAGACACTAGGATAAAATAAGGAACACATACATTATAAAGAAATCACATTAGGATTCTCTTTTTAAGCTGTTCCTTCAAACACTAGTGCTTAGGAAATCTATTGCAGGCAGAAGCAGTCAAGGGTAGCCTAGGGTTAGGGTTAGGCTTAGGGTTAGGCTTAGGGTACGGCTTAGGGTACGGGTTCGGGGAGGGGTTCGGGTACGGCGTAGGGTATGGGTTAGGGTTAGGGTTAGGGTTAGTGTTAGGGTTAGGGCTCGGTTTAGGGTACGGGTTAGGATTAGGGTACGTGTTAGGGTTAGGGTAGGTGTTAGGGTTAGGGTACGCGTTAGGGTTAGGGTAGTTATTAAACCTATCCCACTCTCTAGATACCCCTTAGCACGTAAAGGAATATTATTTGGGGGTCCAGCCATGGAGAAGAGTTTAGACACTAGGATAAAATAAGGAACACATACATTATAAAGAAATCACATTAGGATTCTCTTTTTAAGCTGTTCCTTCAAACACTAGTGCTTAGGAAATCTATTGGAGGCAGAAGCAGTCAAGGGTAGCCTAGGGTTAGGGTTAGGCTTAGGGTTAGGCTTAGGGTACGGCTTAGGGTACGGGTTCGGGGAGGGGTTCGGGTACGGCGTAGGGTATGGGTTAGGGTTAGGGTTAGGGTTAGTGTTAGGGTTAGGGCTCGGTTTAGGGTACGGGTTAGAAATCACATTAGGATTCTGTTTTTAAGCTGTTCCTTAAAACACTAGTTCTTAGGAAATCTATTGGAGACCGAAGCACTCAAGGGTAGCCTAGGGTTAGGGCTAGGCTTAGGGTTAGGCTTAGCGTACGGCTTAGGGTACGGGTTCGGCGTAGGGTATGGGTTTGGGTTAGGGTTAGGGTTAGTGTTAGGGTTAGGGATCGGTTTAGGGTACGGGTTAGGATTAGGGTACGTGTTAGGGTTAGGGTAGGGGTTAGGGTTAGGGTACGCGTTAGGGTTAGGGTAGTTATTAAACCTATCCCACTCTCTAGATACCCCTTAGCACGTAAAGGAATATTATTTGGGGGTCCAGCCATGGAGAAGAGTTTAGACACTAGGATAAAATAAGGAACACATACATTATAAAGAAATCGCATTAGGATTCTCTTTTTAAGCTGTTCCTTCAAACACTAGTGCTTAGGAAATCTGTTGGAGGCAGAAGCAGTCAAGGGTAGCCTAGGGTTAGGGTTAGGCTTAGGGTTAGGGTTAGGGTAGGGGTTCGGGGAGGGGTTCGGGTACGGCGTAGGGTATGGGTTAGGGTTAGGGTTAGGGTTCGTGTTAGGGTTAGGGCTCGGTTTAGGGTACGGGTTAGAAATCACATTAGGATTCTGTTTTTAAGCTGTTCCTTAAAACACTAGTTCTTAGGAAATCTATTGGAGACCGAAGCACTCAAGGGTAGCCTAGGGTTAGGGCTAGGCTTAGGGTTAGGCTTAGGGTACGGGTTCGGCGTAGGGTATGGGTTTGGGTTAGGGTTAGGGTTAGTGTTAGGGTTAGGGATCGGTTTAGGGTACGGGTTAGGATTAGGGTACGTGTTAGGGTTAGGGTAGGTGTTAGGGTTAGGGTACGCGTTAGGGTTAGGGTAGTTAGTAAACCTATCCCACTCTCTAGATACCCCTTAGCACGTAAAGGAATATTATTTGGGGGTGCAGCCATGGAGAAGAGTTTAGACACTAGGATAAGATAAGGAACACACCCATTATAAGGAAATCACATTAGGATTCTCTTTTTAAGCTGTTCCTTACAACACTAGTGCTTAGGAAATCTATTGGAGGCAGAAGCAGTCAAGGGTAGCCTAGGGTTAGGGTTAGGCTTAGGGTTAGGCTTAGGGTACGGCTTAGGGTATGGGTTTGGGGAGGGGTTCGGGTACGGCGTAGGGTATGGGTTAGGGTTAGGGTTAGGGTTAGTGTTAGGGTTAGGGCTCGGTTTAGGGTACGGGTTAGGATTAGGGTACGTGTTAGGGTTAGGGTAGGGGTTAGGGTTAGGGTACGCGTTAGGGTTAGGGTAGTTATTAAACCTATCCCACTCTCTAGATACCCCTTAGCACGTAAAGGAATATTATTTGGGGGTCCAGCCATGGAGAAGAGTTTAGACACTAGGATAAAATAAGGAACACATACATTATAAAGAAATCACATTAGGATTCTCTTTTTAAGCTGTTCCTTCAAACACTAGTGCTTAGGAAATCTATTGCAGGCAGAAGCAGTCAAGGGTAGCCTAGGGTTAGGGTTAGGCTTAGGGTTAGGCTTAGGGTACGGCTTAGGGTACGGGTTCGGGGAGGGGTTCGGGTACGGCGTAGGGTATGGGTTAGGGTTAGGGTTAGGGTTAGTGTTAGGGTTAGGGCTCGGTTTAGGGTACGGGTTAGGATTAGGGTACGTGTTAGGGTTAGGGTAGGTGTTAGGGTTAGGGTACGCGTTAGGGTTAGGGTAGTTATTAAACCTATCCCACTCTCTAGATACCCCTTAGCACGTAAAGGAATATTATTTGGGGGTCCAGCCATGGAGAAGAGTTTAGACACTAGGATAAAATAAGGAACACATACATTATAAAGAAATCACATTAGGATTCTCTTTTTAAGCTGTTCCTTCAAACACTAGTGCTTAGGAAATCTATTGGAGGCAGAAGCAGTCAAGGGTAGCCTAGGGTTAGGGTTAGGCTTAGGGTTAGGCTTAGGGTACGGCTTAGGGTACGGGTTCGGGGAGGGGTTCGGGTACGGCGTAGGGTATGGGTTAGGGTTAGGGTTAGGGTTAGTGTTAGGGTTAGGGCTCGGTTTAGGGTACGGGTTAGAAATCACATTAGGATTCTGTTTTTAAGCTGTTCCTTAAAACACTAGTTCTTAGGAAATCTATTGGAGACCGAAGCACTCAAGGGTAGCCTAGGGTTAGGGCTAGGCTTAGGGTTAGGCTTAGCGTACGGCTTAGGGTACGGGTTCGGCGTAGGGTATGGGTTTGGGTTAGGGTTAGGGTTAGTGTTAGGGTTAGGGATCGGTTTAGGGTACGGGTTAGGATTAGGGTACGTGTTAGGGTTAGGGTAGGGGTTAGGGTTAGGGTACGCGTTAGGGTTAGGGTAGTTATTAAACCTATCCCACTCTCTAGATACCCCTTAGCACGTAAAGGAATATTATTTGGGGGTCCAGCCATGGAGAAGAGTTTAGACACTAGGATAAAATAAGGAACACATACATTATAAAGAAATCGCATTAGGATTCTCTTTTTAAGCTGTTCCTTCAAACACTAGTGCTTAGGAAATCTGTTGGAGGCAGAAGCAGTCAAGGGTAGCCTAGGGTTAGGGTTAGGCTTAGGGTTAGGGTTAGGGTAGGGGTTCGGGGAGGGGTTCGGGTACGGCGTAGGGTATGGGTTAGGGTTAGGGTTAGGGTTCGTGTTAGGGTTAGGGCTCGGTTTAGGGTACGGGTTAGAAATCACATTAGGATTCTGTTTTTAAGCTGTTCCTTAAAACACTAGTTCTTAGGAAATCTATTGGAGACCGAAGCACTCAAGGGTAGCCTAGGGTTAGGGCTAGGCTTAGGGTTAGGCTTAGGGTACGGGTTCGGCGTAGGGTATGGGTTTGGGTTAGGGTTAGGGTTAGTGTTAGGGTTAGGGATCGGTTTAGGGTACGGGTTAGGATTAGGGTACGTGTTAGGGTTAGGGTAGGTGTTAGGGTTAGGGTACGCGTTAGGGTTAGGGTAGTTAGTAAACCTATCCCACTCTCTAGATACCCCTTAGCACGTAAAGGAATATTATTTGGGGGTGCAGCCATGGAGAAGAGTTTAGACACTAGGATAAGATAAGGAACACACCCATTATAAGGAAATCACATTAGGATTCTCTTTTTAAGCTGTTCCTTACAACACTAGTGCTTAGGAAATCTATTGGAGGCAGAAGCAGTCAAGGGTAGCCTAGGGTTAGGGTTAGGCTTAGGGTTAGGCTTAGGGTACGGCTTAGGGTATGGGTTTGGGGAGGGGTTCGGGTACGGCGTAGGGTATGGGTTAGGGTTAGGGTTAGGGTTAGTGTTAGGGTTAGGGCTCGGTTTAGGGTACGGGTTAGGATTAGGGTACGTGTTAGGGTTAGGGTAGGGGTTAGGGTTAGGGTACGCGTTAGGGTTAGGGTAGTTATTAAACCTATCCCACTCTCTAGATACCCCTTAGCACGTAAAGGAATATTATTTGGGGGTCCAGCCATGGAGAAGAGTTTAGACACTAGGATAAAATAAGGAACACATACATTATAAAGAAATCACATTAGGATTCTCTTTTTAAGCTGTTCCTTCAAACACTAGTGCTTAGGAAATCTATTGCAGGCAGAAGCAGTCAAGGGTAGCCTAGGGTTAGGGTTAGGCTTAGGGTTAGGCTTAGGGTACGGCTTAGGGTACGGGTTCGGGGAGGGGTTCGGGTACGGCGTAGGGTATGGGTTAGGGTTAGGGTTAGGGTTAGTGTTAGGGTTAGGGCTCGGTTTAGGGTACGGGTTAGGATTAGGGTACGTGTTAGGGTTAGGGTAGGTGTTAGGGTTAGGGTACGCGTTAGGGTTAGGGTAGTTATTAAACCTATCCCACTCTCTAGATACCCCTTAGCACGTAAAGGAATATTATTTGGGGGTCCAGCCATGGAGAAGAGTTTAGACACTAGGATAAAATAAGGAACACATACATTATAAAGAAATCACATTAGGATTCTCTTTTTAAGCTGTTCCTTCAAACACTAGTGCTTAGGAAATCTATTGGAGGCAGAAGCAGTCAAGGGTAGCCTAGGGTTAGGGTTAGGCTTAGGGTTAGGCTTAGGGTACGGCTTAGGGTACGGGTTCGGGGAGGGGTTCGGGTACGGCGTAGGGTATGGGTTAGGGTTAGGGTTAGGGTTAGTGTTAGGGTTAGGGCTCGGTTTAGGGTACGGGTTAGAAATCACATTAGGATTCTGTTTTTAAGCTGTTCCTTAAAACACTAGTTCTTAGGAAATCTATTGGAGACCGAAGCACTCAAGGGTAGCCTAGGGTTAGGGCTAGGCTTAGGGTTAGGCTTAGCGTACGGCTTAGGGTACGGGTTCGGCGTAGGGTATGGGTTTGGGTTAGGGTTAGGGTTAGTGTTAGGGTTAGGGATCGGTTTAGGGTACGGGTTAGGATTAGGGTACGTGTTAGGGTTAGGGTAGGGGTTAGGGTTAGGGTACGCGTTAGGGTTAGGGTAGTTATTAAACCTATCCCACTCTCTAGATACCCCTTAGCACGTAAAGGAATATTATTTGGGGGTCCAGCCATGGAGAAGAGTTTAGACACTAGGATAAAATAAGGAACACATACATTATAAAGAAATCGCATTAGGATTCTCTTTTTAAGCTGTTCCTTCAAACACTAGTGCTTAGGAAATCTGTTGGAGGCAGAAGCAGTCAAGGGTAGCCTAGGGTTAGGGTTAGGCTTAGGGTTAGGGTTAGGGTAGGGGTTCGGGGAGGGGTTCGGGTACGGCGTAGGGTATGGGTTAGGGTTAGGGTTAGGGTTCGTGTTAGGGTTAGGGCTCGGTTTAGGGTACGGGTTAGAAATCACATTAGGATTCTGTTTTTAAGCTGTTCCTTAAAACACTAGTTCTTAGGAAATCTATTGGAGACCGAAGCACTCAAGGGTAGCCTAGGGTTAGGGCTAGGCTTAGGGTTAGGCTTAGGGTACGGGTTCGGCGTAGGGTATGGGTTTGGGTTAGGGTTAGGGTTAGTGTTAGGGTTAGGGATCGGTTTAGGGTACGGGTTAGGATTAGGGTACGTGTTAGGGTTAGGGTAGGTGTTAGGGTTAGGGTACGCGTTAGGGTTAGGGTAGTTAGTAAACCTATCCCACTCTCTAGATACCCCTTAGCACGTAAAGGAATATTATTTGGGGGTGCAGCCATGGAGAAGAGTTTAGACACTAGGATAAGATAAGGAACACACCCATTATAAGGAAATCACATTAGGATTCTCTTTTTAAGCTGTTCCTTACAACACTAGTGCTTAGGAAATCTATTGGAGGCAGAAGCAGTCAAGGGTAGCCTAGGGTTAGGGTTAGGCTTAGGGTTAGGCTTAGGGTACGGCTTAGGGTATGGGTTTGGGGAGGGGTTCGGGTACGGCGTAGGGTATGGGTTAGGGTTAGGGTTAGGGTTAGTGTTAGGGTTAGGGCTCGGTTTAGGGTACGGGTTAGGATTAGGGTACGTGTTAGGGTTAGGGTAGGGGTTAGGGTTAGGGTACGCGTTAGGGTTAGGGTAGTTATTAAACCTATCCCACTCTCTAGATACCCCTTAGCACGTAAAGGAATATTATTTGGGGGTCCAGCCATGGAGAAGAGTTTAGACACTAGGATAAAATAAGGAACACATACAATATAAAGAAATCACATTAGGATTCTCTTTTTAAGCTGTTCCTTCAAACACTAGTGCTTAGGAAATCTATTGGAGGCAGAAGCAGTCAAGGGTAGCCTAGGGTTAGGGTTAGGCTTAGGGTTAGGCTTAGGGTACGGCTTAGGGTACGGGTTCGGGGAGGGGTTCGGGTATGGCGTAGGGTATGGGTTAGGGTTAGGGTTAGGGTTAGTGTTAGGGTTAGGGCTCGGTTTACGGTACGGGTTAGGATTAGGGTACGTGTTAGGGTTAGGGTAGGGGTTAGGGTTAGGGTACGCGTTAGGGTTAGGGTAGTTATTAAACCTATCCCACTCTCTAGATACCCCTTAGCATGTAAAGGAATATTATTTGGGGGTCCAGCCATGGAGAAGAGTTTAGACACTAGGATAAAATAAGGAACACATGCATTATAAAGAAATCACATTAGGATTCTCTTTTTAAGCTGTTCCTTAAAACACTAGTGCTTAGGAAATCTATTGGAGGCAGAAGCAGTCAAGGGTAGCCTAGGGTTAGGGTTAGGCTTAGGGTTAGGGTTAGGGTACGGCTTAGGGTAGGGGTTCGGGGAGGGGTTCGGGTACGGCGTAGGGTATGGGTTAGGGTTAGGGTTAGGGTTAGTGTTAGGGTTAGGGCTCGGTTTAGGGTACGGGTTAGGATTAGGGTACGTGTTAGGGTTAGGGTAGGGGTTAGGGTTAGGGTACGCGTTAGGGTTAGGGTAGTTATTAAACCTATCCCACTCTCTAGATACCCCTTAGCACGTAAAGGAATATTATTTGGGGGTCCAGCCATGGAGAAGAGTTTAGACACTAGGATAAGATAAGGAACACACCCATTATAAAGAAATCACATTAGGATTCTCTTTTTAAGCTGTTCCTTCAAACACTAGTGCTTAGGAAATCTATTGGAGGCAGAAGCAGTCAAGGGTAGCCTAGGGTTAGGGTTAGGCTTAGGGTTAGGGTTAGGGTACGGCTTAGGGTTCGGGTACGGCGTAGGGTATGGGTTAGGGTTAGGGTTAGGGTTAGTGTTAGGGTTAGGGCTCGGTTTAGGGTACGGGTTAGGATTAGGGTACGTGTTAGGGTTAGGGTAGTTATTAAACCTATCCCACTCTCTAGATACCCCTTAGCACGTAAAGGAATATTATTTGCGGGTCCAGCCATGGAAAAGACTTTAGACACTAGGATAAAATAAGGAACACATACATTATAAAGAAATCACATTAGGATTCTCTTTTTAAGCTGTTCCTTAAAACACTAGTGCTTAGGAAATCTATTGGAGGCAGAAGCAGTCAAGGGTAGCCTAGGGTTAGGGTTAGGCTTAGGGTTAGGCTTAGGGTACGGCTTAGGGTTCGGGTACGGCGTAGGGTATGGGTTAGGGTTAGGGTTAGGGTTAGTGTTAGTGTTAGGGCTCGGTTTAGGGTACGGGTTAGGATTAGGGTACGTGTTAGGGTTAGGGTAGGGGTTAGGGTTAGGGTACGCGTTAGGGTTAGGGTAGTTATTAAACCTATCCCACTCTCTAGATACCCCTTAGCACGTAAAGGAATATTATTTGGGGGTTCAGCCATGGAGAAGAGTTTAGACACTAGGATAAAATAAGGAACACATACATTATAAAGAAATCACATTAGGATTCTCTTTTTAAGCTGTTCCTTACAACACTAGTGCTTAGGAAATCTATTGGAGGCAGAAGCAGTCAAGGGTAGCCTAGGGTTAGGGTTAGGCTTAGGGTTAGGCTTAGGGTATGGCTTAGGGTACGGGTTTGGGGAGGGGTTCGGGTACGGCGTAGGGTATTGGTTAGGGTTAGGGTTAGGGTTAGTGTTAGGGTTAGGGCTCGGTTTAGGGTACGGGTTAGGATTAGGGTACGTGTTAGGGTTAGGGTAGGGGTTAGGGTTAGGGTACGCGTTAGGGTTAGGGTAGTTATTAAACCTATCCCACTCTCTAGATACCCCTTAGCACGTAAAGGAATATTATTTGGGGGTCCAGCCATGGAGAAGAGTTTAGACACTAGGATAAAATAAGGAACACATACATTATAAAGAAATCACATTAGGATTCTCTTTTTAAGCTGTTCCTTCAAACACTAGTGCTTAGGAAATCTATTGGAGGCAGAAGCAGTCAAGGGTAGCCTAGGGTTAGGGTTAGGCTTAGGGTTAGGCTTAGGGTACGGCTTAGGGTACGGGTTCGGGGAGGGGTTCGGGTACGGCGTAGGGTATGGGTTAGGGTTAGGGTTAGGGTTAGTGTTAGGGTTAGGGCTCGGTTTACGGTACGGGTTAGGATTAGGGTACGTGTTAGGGTTAGGGTAGGTGTTAGGGTTAGGGTACGCGTTAGGGTTAGGGTAGTTATTAAACCTATCCCACTCTCTAGATACCCCTTAGCACGTAAAGGAATATTATTTGGGGGTCCAGCCATGGAGAAGAGTTTAGACACTAGGATAAAATAAGGAACACATACATTATAAAGAAATCACATTAGGATTCTCTTTTTAAGCTGTTCCTTAAAACACTAGTGCGTAGGAAATCTATTGGAGGCAGAAGCAGTCAAGGGTAGCCTAGGGTTAGGGTTAGGCTTAGGGTTAGGGTTAGGGTACGGCTTAGGGTAGGGGTTCGGGGAGGGGTTCGGGTACGGCGTAGGGTATGGGTTAGGGTTAGGGTTAGGGTTAGTGTTAGGGTTAGGGCTCGGTTTAGGGTACGGGTTAGGATTAGGGTACGTGTTAGGGTTAGGGTAGGGGTTAGGGTTAGGGTACGCGTTAGGGTTAGGGTAGTTATTAAACCTACCCCACTCTCTAGATACCCCTTAGCACGTAAAGGAATATTATTTGGGGGTCCAGCCATGGAGAAGAGTTTAGACACTAGGATAAAATAAGGAACACATACATTATAAAGAAATCACATTAGGATTCTCTTTTTAAGCTGTTCCTTCAAACACTAGTGCTTAGGAAATCTATTGGAGGCAGAAGCAGTCAAGGGTAGCCTAGGGTTAGGGTTAGGCTTAGGGTTAGGGTTAGGGTACGGCTTAGGGTAGGGGTTCGGGGAGGGGTTCGGGTACGGCGTAGGGTATGGGTTAGGGTTAGGGTTAGGGTTAGTGTTAGGGTTAGGGCTCGGTTTAGGGTACGGGTTAGGATTAGGGTACGTGTTAGGGTTAGGGTAGGGGTTAGGGTTAGGGTACGCGTTAGGGTTAGGGTAGTTATTAAACCTATCCCACTCTCTAGATACCCCTTAGCACGTAAAGGAATATTATTTGGGGGTCCAGCCATGGAGAAGAGTTTAGACACTAGGATAAGATAAGGAACACACCCATTATAAAGAAATCACATTAGGATTCTCTTTTTAAGCTGTTCCTTCAAACACTAGTGCTTAGGAAATCTATTGGAGGCAGAAGCAGTCAAGGGTAGCCTAGGGTTAGGGTTAGGCTTAGGGTTAGGCTTAGGGTACGGCTTAGGGTTCGGGTACGGCGTAGGGTATGGGTTAGGGTTAGGGTTAGGGTTAGTGTTAGGGTTAGGGCTCGGTTTAGGGTACGGGTTAGGATTAGGGTACGTGTTAGGGTTAGGGTAGGTGTTAGGGTTAGGGTACGCGTTAGGGTTAGGGTAGTTATTAAACCTATCCCACTCTCTAGATACCCCTTAGCACGTAAAGGAATATTATTTGGGGGTCCAGCCATGGAGAAGAGTTTAGACACTAGGATAAAATAAGGAACACATACATTATAAAGAAATCACATTAGGATTCTCTTTTTAAGCTGTTCCTTAAAACACTAGTGCTTAGGAAATCTATTGGAGGCAGAAGCAGTCAAGGGTAGCCTAGGGTTAGGGTTAGGCTTAGGGTTAGGCTTAGGGTATGGCTTAGGGTACGGGTTCGGGGAGGGGTTCGGGTACGGCATAGGGTATGGGTTAGGGTTAGGGTTAGTGTTAGGGTTAGGGCTCGGTTTAGGGTACGGGTTAGGATTAGGGTACGTGTTAGGGTTAGGGTAGGTGTTAGGGTTAGGGTACGCGTTAGGGTTAGGTTAGTTATTAAACCTATCCCACTCTCTAGATACCCCTTAGCACGTAAAGGAATATTATTTGCGGGTCCAGCCATGGAAAAGAGTTTAGACACTAGGATAAAATAAGGAACACATACATTATAAAGAAATCACATTAGGATTCTCTTTTTAAGCTGTTCCTTAAAACACTAGTGCTTAGGAAATCTATTGGAGGCAGAAGCAGTCAAGGGTAGCCTAGGGTTAGGGTTAGGCTTAGGGTTAGGCTTAGGGTACGGCTTAGGGTTCGGGTACGGCGTAGGGTATGGGTTAGGGTTAGGGTTAGGGTTAGTGTTAGGGTTAGGGCTCGGTTTAGGGTACGGGTTAGGATTAGGGTACGTGTTAGGGTTAGGGTAGGGGTTAGGGTTAGGGTACGCGTTAGGGTTAGGGTAGGGGTTAGGGTTAGGGTACGCGTTAGGGTTAGGGTAGTTATTAAACCTATCCCACTCTCTAGATACCCCTTAGCACGTAAAGGAATATTATTTGGGGGTCCAGCCATGGAGAAGAGTTTAGACACTAGGATAAAATAAGGAACACATACATTATAAAGAAATCACATTAGGATTCTCTTTTTAAGCTGTTCCTTCAAACACTAGTGCTTAGGAAATCTATTGCAGGCAGAAGCAGTCAAGGGTAGCCTAGGGTTAGGGTTAGGCTTAGGGTTAGGCTTAGGGTACGGCTTAGGGTACGGGTTCGGGGAGGGGTTCGGGTACGGCGTAGGGTATGGGTTAGGGTTAGGGTTAGGGTTAGTGTTAGGGTTAGGGCTCGGTTTAGGGTACGGGTTAGGATTAGGGTACGTGTTAGGGTTAGGGTAGGTGTTAGGGTTAGGGTACGCGTTAGGGTTAGGGTAGTTATTAAACCTATCCCACTCTCTAGATACCCCTTAGCACGTAAAGGAATATTATTTGGGGGTCCAGCCATGGAGAAGAGTTTAGACACTAGGATAAAATAAGGAACACATACATTATAAAGAAATCACATTAGGATTCTCTTTTTAAGCTGTTCCTTCAAACACTAGTGCTTAGGAAATCTATTGGAGGCAGAAGCAGTCAAGGGTAGCCTAGGGTTAGGGTTAGGCTTAGGGTTAGGCTTAGGGTACGGCTTAGGGTACGGGTTCGGGGAGGGGTTCGGGTACGGCGTAGGGTATGGGTTAGGGTTAGGGTTAGGGTTAGTGTTAGGGTTAGGGCTCGGTTTAGGGTACGGGTTAGAAATCACATTAGGATTCTGTTTTTAAGCTGTTCCTTAAAACACTAGTTCTTAGGAAATCTATTGGAGACCGAAGCACTCAAGGGTAGCCTAGGGTTAGGGCTAGGCTTAGGGTTAGGCTTAGCGTACGGCTTAGGGTACGGGTTCGGCGTAGGGTATGGGTTTGGGTTAGGGTTAGGGTTAGTGTTAGGGTTAGGGATCGGTTTAGGGTACGGGTTAGGATTAGGGTACGTGTTAGGGTTAGGGTAGGGGTTAGGGTTAGGGTACGCGTTAGGGTTAGGGTAGTTATTAAACCTATCCCACTCTCTAGATACCCCTTAGCACGTAAAGGAATATTATTTGGGGGTCCAGCCATGGAGAAGAGTTTAGACACTAGGATAAAATAAGGAACACATACATTATAAAGAAATCGCATTAGGATTCTCTTTTTAAGCTGTTCCTTCAAACACTAGTGCTTAGGAAATCTGTTGGAGGCAGAAGCAGTCAAGGGTAGCCTAGGGTTAGGGTTAGGCTTAGGGTTAGGGTTAGGGTAGGGGTTCGGGGAGGGGTTCGGGTACGGCGTAGGGTATGGGTTAGGGTTAGGGTTAGGGTTCGTGTTAGGGTTAGGGCTCGGTTTAGGGTACGGGTTAGAAATCACATTAGGATTCTGTTTTTAAGCTGTTCCTTAAAACACTAGTTCTTAGGAAATCTATTGGAGACCGAAGCACTCAAGGGTAGCCTAGGGTTAGGGCTAGGCTTAGGGTTAGGCTTAGGGTACGGGTTCGGCGTAGGGTATGGGTTTGGGTTAGGGTTAGGGTTAGTGTTAGGGTTAGGGATCGGTTTAGGGTACGGGTTAGGATTAGGGTACGTGTTAGGGTTAGGGTAGGTGTTAGGGTTAGGGTACGCGTTAGGGTTAGGGTAGTTAGTAAACCTATCCCACTCTCTAGATACCCCTTAGCACGTAAAGGAATATTATTTGGGGGTGCAGCCATGGAGAAGAGTTTAGACACTAGGATAAGATAAGGAACACACCCATTATAAGGAAATCACATTAGGATTCTCTTTTTAAGCTGTTCCTTACAACACTAGTGCTTAGGAAATCTATTGGAGGCAGAAGCAGTCAAGGGTAGCCTAGGGTTAGGGTTAGGCTTAGGGTTAGGCTTAGGGTACGGCTTAGGGTATGGGTTTGGGGAGGGGTTCGGGTACGGCGTAGGGTATGGGTTAGGGTTAGGGTTAGGGTTAGTGTTAGGGTTAGGGCTCGGTTTAGGGTACGGGTTAGGATTAGGGTACGTGTTAGGGTTAGGGTAGGGGTTAGGGTTAGGGTACGCGTTAGGGTTAGGGTAGTTATTAAACCTATCCCACTCTCTAGATACCCCTTAGCACGTAAAGGAATATTATTTGGGGGTCCAGCCATGGAGAAGAGTTTAGACACTAGGATAAAATAAGGAACACATACAATATAAAGAAATCACATTAGGATTCTCTTTTTAAGCTGTTCCTTCAAACACTAGTGCTTAGGAAATCTATTGGAGGCAGAAGCAGTCAAGGGTAGCCTAGGGTTAGGGTTAGGCTTAGGGTTAGGCTTAGGGTACGGCTTAGGGTACGGGTTCGGGGAGGGGTTCGGGTATGGCGTAGGGTATGGGTTAGGGTTAGGGTTAGGGTTAGTGTTAGGGTTAGGGCTCGGTTTACGGTACGGGTTAGGATTAGGGTACGTGTTAGGGTTAGGGTAGGGGTTAGGGTTAGGGTACGCGTTAGGGTTAGGGTAGTTATTAAACCTATCCCACTCTCTAGATACCCCTTAGCATGTAAAGGAATATTATTTGGGGGTCCAGCCATGGAGAAGAGTTTAGACACTAGGATAAAATAAGGAACACATGCATTATAAAGAAATCACATTAGGATTCTCTTTTTAAGCTGTTCCTTAAAACACTAGTGCTTAGGAAATCTATTGGAGGCAGAAGCAGTCAAGGGTAGCCTAGGGTTAGGGTTAGGCTTAGGGTTAGGGTTAGGGTACGGCTTAGGGTAGGGGTTCGGGGAGGGGTTCGGGTACGGCGTAGGGTATGGGTTAGGGTTAGGGTTAGGGTTAGTGTTAGGGTTAGGGCTCGGTTTAGGGTACGGGTTAGGATTAGGGTACGTGTTAGGGTTAGGGTAGGGGTTAGGGTTAGGGTACGCGTTAGGGTTAGGGTAGTTATTAAACCTATCCCACTCTCTAGATACCCCTTAGCACGTAAAGGAATATTATTTGGGGGTCCAGCCATGGAGAAGAGTTTAGACACTAGGATAAGATAAGGAACACACCCATTATAAAGAAATCACATTAGGATTCTCTTTTTAAGCTGTTCCTTCAAACACTAGTGCTTAGGAAATCTATTGGAGGCAGAAGCAGTCAAGGGTAGCCTAGGGTTAGGGTTAGGCTTAGGGTTAGGGTTAGGGTACGGCTTAGGGTTCGGGTACGGCGTAGGGTATGGGTTAGGGTTAGGGTTAGGGTTAGTGTTAGGGTTAGGGCTCGGTTTAGGGTACGGGTTAGGATTAGGGTACGTGTTAGGGTTAGGGTAGTTATTAAACCTATCCCACTCTCTAGATACCCCTTAGCACGTAAAGGAATATTATTTGCGGGTCCAGCCATGGAAAAGACTTTAGACACTAGGATAAAATAAGGAACACATACATTATAAAGAAATCACATTAGGATTCTCTTTTTAAGCTGTTCCTTAAAACACTAGTGCTTAGGAAATCTATTGGAGGCAGAAGCAGTCAAGGGTAGCCTAGGGTTAGGGTTAGGCTTAGGGTTAGGCTTAGGGTACGGCTTAGGGTTCGGGTACGGCGTAGGGTATGGGTTAGGGTTAGGGTTAGGGTTAGTGTTAGGGTTAGGGCTCGGTTTAGGGTACGGGTTAGGATTAGGGTACGTGTTAGGGTTAGGGTAGTGGTTAGGGTTAGGGTACGCGTTAGGGTTAGGGTAGTTATTAAACCTATCCCACTCTCTAGATACCCCTTAGCACGTAAAGGAATATTATTTGGGGGTCCAGCCATGGAGAAGAGTTTAGACACTAGGATAAAATAAGGAACACATACATTATAAAGAAATCACATTAGGATTCTCTTTTTAAGCTGTTCCTTACAACACTAGTGCTTAGGAAATCTATTGGAGGCAGAAGCAGTCAAGGGTAGCCTAGGGTTAGGGTTAGGCTTAGGGTTAGGCTTAGGGTATGGCTTAGGGTACGGGTTTGGGGAGGGGTTCGGGTACGGCGTAGGGTATTGGTTAGGGTTAGGGTTAGGGTTAGTGTTAGGGTTAGGGCTCGGTTTAGGGTACGGGTTAGGATTAGGGTACGTGTTAGGGTTAGGGTAGGGGTTAGGGTTAGGGTACGCGTTAGGGTTAGGGTAGTTATTAAACCTATCCCACTCTCTAGATACCCCTTAGCACGTAAAGGAATATTATTTGGGGGTCCAGCCATGGAGAAGAGTTTAGACACTAGGATAAAATAAGGAACACATACATTATAAAGAAATCACATTAGGATTCTCTTTTTAAGCTGTTCCTTCAAACACTAGTGCTTAGGAAATCTATTGGAGGCAGAAGCAGTCAAGGGTAGCCTAGGGTTAGGGTTAGGCTTAGGGTTAGGCTTAGGGTACGGCTTAGGGTACGGGTTCGGGGAGGGGTTCGGGTACGGCGTAGGGTATGGGTTAGGGTTAGGGTTAGGGTTAGTGTTAGGGTTAGGGCTCGGTTTACGGTACGGGTTAGGATTAGGGTACGTGTTAGGGTTAGGGTAGGTGTTAGGGTTAGGGTACGCGTTAGGGTTAGGGTAGTTATTAAACCTATCCCACTCTCTAGATACCCCTTAGCACGTAAAGGAATATTATTTGGGGGTCCAGCCATGGAGAAGAGTTTAGACACTAGGATAAAATAAGGAACACATACATTATAAAGAAATCACATTAGGATTCTCTTTTTAAGCTGTTCCTTAAAACACTAGTGCGTAGGAAATCTATTGGAGGCAGAAGCAGTCAAGGGTAGCCTAGGGTTAGGGTTAGGCTTAGGGTTAGGGTTAGGGTACGGCTTAGGGTAGGGGTTCGGGGAGGGGTTCGGGTAC
Organism: Balaenoptera ricei; assembly: GCF_028023285.1. Classification (NCBI taxonomy): domain Eukaryota; kingdom Metazoa; phylum Chordata; class Mammalia; order Artiodactyla; family Balaenopteridae; genus Balaenoptera; species Balaenoptera ricei. The sequence continues at coordinate 138,878 of NW_026777669.1, forward strand.
GGCGTAGGGTATGGGTTAGGGTTAGGGTTAGGGTTAGTGTTAGGGTTAGGGCTCGGTTTAGGGTACGGGTTAGGATTAGGGTACGTGTTAGGGTTAGGGTAGGGGTTAGGGTTAGGGTACGCGTTAGGGTTAGGGTAGTTATTAAACCTATCCCACTCTCTAGATACCCCTTAGCACGTAAAGGAATATTATTTGGGTGTCCAGCCATGGAGAAGAGTTTAGACACTAGGATAAGATAAGGAACACACCCATTATAAAGAAATCACATTAGGATTCTCTTTTTAAGCTGTTCCTTCAAACACTAGTGCTTAGGAAATCTATTGGAGGCAGAAGCAGTCAAGGGTAGCCTAGGGTTAGGGTTAGGCTTAGGGTTAGGCTTAGGGTACGGCTTAGGGTTCGGGTACGGCGTAGGGTATGGGTTAGGGTTAGGGTTAGTGTTAGGGTTAGGGCTCGGTTTAGGGTACGGGTTAGGATTAGGGTACGTGTTAGGGTTAGGGTAGGTGTTAGGGTTAGGGTACGCGTTAGGGTTAGGGTAGTTATTAAACCTATCCCACTCTCTAGATACCCCTTAGCACGTAAAGGAATATTATTTGGGGGTCCAGCCATGGAGAAGAGTGTAGACACTAGGATAAAATAAGGAACACATACATTATAAAGAAATCACATTAGGATTCTCTTTTTAAGCTGTTCCTTAAAACACTAGTGCTTAGGAAATCTATTGGAGGCAGAAGCAGTCAAGGGTAGCCTAGGGTTAGGGTTAGGCTTAGGGTTAGGCTTAGGGTATGGCTTAGGGTACGGGTTCGGGGAGGGGTTCGGGTACGGCATAGGGTATGGGTTAGGGTTAGGGTTAGGGTGAGTGTTAGGGTTAGGGCTCGGTTTAGGGTACGGGTTAGGATTAGGGTACGTGTTAGGGTTAGGGTAGGTGTTACGGTTAGGGTACGCGTTAGGGTTAGGGTAGTTATTAAACCTATCCCACTCTCTAGATAACCCTTAGCACGTAAAGGAATATTATTTGCGGGTCCAGCCTTGGAGAAGAGTTTAGACCTAGGATAAAATAAGGAACACATACATTATAAAGAAATCACATTAGGATTCTCTTTTTAAGCTGTTCCTTAAAACACTAGTGCTTAGGAAATCTATTGGAGGCAGAAGCAGTCAAGGGTAGCCTAGGGTTAGGGTTAGGCTTAGGGTTAGGCTTAGGGTACGGCTTAGGGTTCGGGTACGGCGTAGGGTATGGGTTAGGGTTAGGGTTAGGGTTAGTGTTAGGGTTAGGGCTCGGTTTAGGGTATGGGTTAGGATTAGGGTACGTGTTAGGGTTAGGGTAGGGGTTAGGGTTAGGGTATGCGTTAGGGTTAGGGTAGTTATTAAACCTATCCCACTCTCTAGATACCCCTTAGCACGTAAAGGAATATTATTTGGGGGTCCAGCCATGGAGAAGAGTTTAGACACTAGGATAAGATAAGGAACACATACATTATAAAGAAATCACATTAGGATTCTCTTTTTAAGCTGTTCCTTCAAACACTAGTGCTTAGGAAATCTATTGGAGGCAGAAGCAGTCAAGGGTAGCCTAGGGTTAGGGTTAGGCTTAGGGTTAGGCTTAGGGTACGGCTTAGGGTACGGGTTCGGGGAGGGGTTCGGGTACGGCGTAGGGTATGGGTTAGGGTTAGGGTTAGGGTTAGTGTTAGGGTTAGGGCTCGGTTTAGGGTACGGGTTAGAAATCACATTAGGATTCTGTTTTTAAGCTGTTCCTTAAAACACTAGTTCTTAGGAAATCTATTGGAGACCGAAGCACTCAAGGGTAGCCTAGGGTTAGGGCTAGGCTTAGGGTTAGGCTTAGGGTACGGCTTAGGGTACGGGTTCGGCGTAGGGTATGGGTTTGGGTTAGGGTTAGGGTTAGTGTTAGGGTTAGGGATCGGTTTAGGGTACGGGTTAGGATTAGGGTACGTGTTAGGGTTAGGGTAGGTGTTAGGGTTAGGGTACGCGTTAGGGTTAGGTTAGTTATTAAACCTATCCCACTCTCTAGATACCCCTTAGCACGTAAAGGAATATTATTTGCGGGTCCAGCCATGGAAAAGAGTTTAGACACTAGGATAAAATAAGGAACACATACATTATAAAGAAATCACATTAGGATTCTCTTTTTAAGCTGTTCCTTAAAACACTAGTGCTTAGGAAATCTATTGGAGGCAGAAGCAGTCAAGGGTAGCCTAGGGTTAGGGTTAGGCTTAGGGTTAGGCTTAGGGTACGGCTTAGGGTTCGGGTACGGCGTAGGGTATGGGTTAGGGTTAGGGTTAGGGTTAGTGTTAGGGTTAGGGCTCGGTTTAGGGTACGGGTTAGGATTAGGGTACGTGTTAGGGTTAGGGTAGGGGTTAGGGTTAGGGTACGCGTTAGGGTTAGGGTAGGGGTTAGGGTTAGGGTACGCGTTAGGGTTAGGGTAGTTATTAAACCTATCCCACTCTCTAGATACCCCTTAGCACGTAAAGGAATATTATTTGGGGGTCCAGCCATGGAGAAGAGTTTAGACACTAGGATAAAATAAGGAACACATACATTATAAAGAAATCACATTAGGATTCTCTTTTTAAGCTGTTCCTTCAAACACTAGTGCTTAGGAAATCTATTGCAGGCAGAAGCAGTCAAGGGTAGCCTAGGGTTAGGGTTAGGCTTAGGGTTAGGCTTAGGGTACGGCTTAGGGTACGGGTTCGGGGAGGGGTTCGGGTACGGCGTAGGGTATGGGTTAGGGTTAGGGTTAGGGTTAGTGTTAGGGTTAGGGCTCGGTTTAGGGTACGGGTTAGGATTAGGGTACGTGTTAGGGTTAGGGTAGGTGTTAGGGTTAGGGTACGCGTTAGGGTTAGGGTAGTTATTAAACCTATCCCACTCTCTAGATACCCCTTAGCACGTAAAGGAATATTATTTGGGGGTCCAGCCATGGAGAAGAGTTTAGACACTAGGATAAAATAAGGAACACATACATTATAAAGAAATCACATTAGGATTCTCTTTTTAAGCTGTTCCTTCAAACACTAGTGCTTAGGAAATCTATTGGAGGCAGAAGCAGTCAAGGGTAGCCTAGGGTTAGGGTTAGGCTTAGGGTTAGGCTTAGGGTACGGCTTAGGGTACGGGTTCGGGGAGGGGTTCGGGTACGGCGTAGGGTATGGGTTAGGGTTAGGGTTAGGGTTAGTGTTAGGGTTAGGGCTCGGTTTAGGGTACGGGTTAGAAATCACATTAGGATTCTGTTTTTAAGCTGTTCCTTAAAACACTAGTTCTTAGGAAATCTATTGGAGACCGAAGCACTCAAGGGTAGCCTAGGGTTAGGGCTAGGCTTAGGGTTAGGCTTAGCGTACGGCTTAGGGTACGGGTTCGGCGTAGGGTATGGGTTTGGGTTAGGGTTAGGGTTAGTGTTAGGGTTAGGGATCGGTTTAGGGTACGGGTTAGGATTAGGGTACGTGTTAGGGTTAGGGTAGGGGTTAGGGTTAGGGTACGCGTTAGGGTTAGGGTAGTTATTAAACCTATCCCACTCTCTAGATACCCCTTAGCACGTAAAGGAATATTATTTGGGGGTCCAGCCATGGAGAAGAGTTTAGACACTAGGATAAAATAAGGAACACATACATTATAAAGAAATCGCATTAGGATTCTCTTTTTAAGCTGTTCCTTCAAACACTAGTGCTTAGGAAATCTGTTGGAGGCAGAAGCAGTCAAGGGTAGCCTAGGGTTAGGGTTAGGCTTAGGGTTAGGGTTAGGGTAGGGGTTCGGGGAGGGGTTCGGGTACGGCGTAGGGTATGGGTTAGGGTTAGGGTTAGGGTTCGTGTTAGGGTTAGGGCTCGGTTTAGGGTACGGGTTAGAAATCACATTAGGATTCTGTTTTTAAGCTGTTCCTTAAAACACTAGTTCTTAGGAAATCTATTGGAGACCGAAGCACTCAAGGGTAGCCTAGGGTTAGGGCTAGGCTTAGGGTTAGGCTTAGGGTACGGGTTCGGCGTAGGGTATGGGTTTGGGTTAGGGTTAGGGTTAGTGTTAGGGTTAGGGATCGGTTTAGGGTACGGGTTAGGATTAGGGTACGTGTTAGGGTTAGGGTAGGTGTTAGGGTTAGGGTACGCGTTAGGGTTAGGGTAGTTAGTAAACCTATCCCACTCTCTAGATACCCCTTAGCACGTAAAGGAATATTATTTGGGGGTGCAGCCATGGAGAAGAGTTTAGACACTAGGATAAGATAAGGAACACACCCATTATAAGGAAATCACATTAGGATTCTCTTTTTAAGCTGTTCCTTACAACACTAGTGCTTAGGAAATCTATTGGAGGCAGAAGCAGTCAAGGGTAGCCTAGGGTTAGGGTTAGGCTTAGGGTTAGGCTTAGGGTACGGCTTAGGGTATGGGTTTGGGGAGGGGTTCGGGTACGGCGTAGGGTATGGGTTAGGGTTAGGGTTAGTGTTAGGGTTAGGGCTCGGTTTAGGGTACGGGTTAGGATTAGGGTACGTGTTAGGGTTAGGGTAGGGGTTAGGGTTAGGGTACGCGTTAGGGTTAGGGTAGTTATTAAACCTATCCCACTCTCTAGATACCCCTTAGCACGTAAAGGAATATTATTTGGGGGTCCAGCCATGGAGAAGAGTTTAGACACTAGGATAAAATAAGGAACACATACAATATAAAGAAATCACATTAGGATTCTCTTTTTAAGCTGTTCCTTCAAACACTAGTGCTTAGGAAATCTATTGGAGGCAGAAGCAGTCAAGGGTAGCCTAGGGTTAGGGTTAGGCTTAGGGTTAGGCTTAGGGTACGGCTTAGGGTACGGGTTCGGGGAGGGGTTCGGGTATGGCGTAGGGTATGGGTTAGGGTTAGGGTTAGGGTTAGTGTTAGGGTTAGGGCTCGGTTTACGGTACGGGTTAGGATTAGGGTACGTGTTAGGGTTAGGGTAGGGGTTAGGGTTAGGGTACGCGTTAGGGTTAGGGTAGTTATTAAACCTATCCCACTCTCTAGATACCCCTTAGCATGTAAAGGAATATTATTTGGGGGTCCAGCCATGGAGAAGAGTTTAGACACTAGGATAAAATAAGGAACACATGCATTATAAAGAAATCACATTAGGATTCTCTTTTTAAGCTGTTCCTTAAAACACTAGTGCTTAGGAAATCTATTGGAGGCAGAAGCAGTCAAGGGTAGCCTAGGGTTAGGGTTAGGCTTAGGGTTAGGGTTAGGGTACGGCTTAGGGTAGGGGTTCGGGGAGGGGTTCGGGTACGGCGTAGGGTATGGGTTAGGGTTAGGGTTAGGGTTAGTGTTAGGGTTAGGGCTCGGTTTAGGGTACGGGTTAGGATTAGGGTACGTGTTAGGGTTAGGGTAGGGGTTAGGGTTAGGGTACGCGTTAGGGTTAGGGTAGTTATTAAACCTATCCCACTCTCTAGATACCCCTTAGCACGTAAAGGAATATTATTTGGGGGTCCAGCCATGGAGAAGAGTTTAGACACTAGGATAAGATAAGGAACACACCCATTATAAAGAAATCACATTAGGATTCTCTTTTTAAGCTGTTCCTTCAAACACTAGTGCTTAGGAAATCTATTGGAGGCAGAAGCAGTCAAGGGTAGCCTAGGGTTAGGGTTAGGCTTAGGGTTAGGGTTAGGGTACGGCTTAGGGTTCGGGTACGGCGTAGGGTATGGGTTAGGGTTAGGGTTAGGGTTAGTGTTAGGGTTAGGGCTCGGTTTAGGGTACGGGTTAGGATTAGGGTACGTGTTAGGGTTAGGGTAGTTATTAAACCTATCCCACTCTCTAGATACCCCTTAGCACGTAAAGGAATATTATTTGCGGGTCCAGCCATGGAAAAGACTTTAGACACTAGGATAAAATAAGGAACACATACATTATAAAGAAATCACATTAGGATTCTCTTTTTAAGCTGTTCCTTAAAACACTAGTGCTTAGGAAATCTATTGGAGGCAGAAGCAGTCAAGGGTAGCCTAGGGTTAGGGTTAGGCTTAGGGTTAGGCTTAGGGTACGGCTTAGGGTTCGGGTACGGCGTAGGGTATGGGTTAGGGTTAGGGTTAGGGTTAGTGTTAGGGTTAGGGCTCGGTTTACGGTACGGGTTAGGATTAGGGTACGTGTTAGGGTTAGGGTAGGTGTTAGGGTTAGGGTACGCGTTAGGGTTAGGGTAGTTATTAAACCTATCCCACTCTCTAGATACCCCTTAGCACGTAAAGGAATATTATTTGGGGGTCCAGCCATGGAGAAGAGTTTAGACACTAGGATAAAATAAGGAACACATACATTATAAAGAAATCACATTAGGATTCTCTTTTTAAGCTGTTCCTTAAAACACTAGTGCGTAGGAAATCTATTGGAGGCAGAAGCAGTCAAGGGTAGCCTAGGGTTAGGGTTAGGCTTAGGGTTAGGGTTAGGGTACGGCTTAGGGTAGGGGTTCGGGGAGGGGTTCGGGTACGGCGTAGGGTATGGGTTAGGGTTAGGGTTAGGGTTAGTGTTAGGGTTAGGGCTCGGTTTAGGGTACGGGTTAGGATTAGGGTACGTGTTAGGGTTAGGGTAGGGGTTAGGGTTAGGGTACGCGTTAGGGTTAGGGTAGTTATTAAACCTACCCCACTCTCTAGATACCCCTTAGCACGTAAAGGAATATTATTTGGGGGTCCAGCCATGGAGAAGAGTTTAGACACTAGGATAAAATAAGGAACACATACATTATAAAGAAATCACATTAGGATTCTCTTTTTAAGCTGTTCCTTCAAACACTAGTGCTTAGGAAATCTATTGGAGGCAGAAGCAGTCAAGGGTAGCCTAGGGTTAGGGTTAGGCTTAGGGTTAGGCTTAGGGTACGGCTGAGGGTACGGGTTCGGGAAGGGGTTCGGGTACGGCGTAGGGTATGGGTTAGGGTTAGGGTTAGGGTTAGTGTTAGGGTTAGGGCTCGGTTTAGGGTACGGGTTAGGATTAGGGTACGTGTTAGGGTTAGGGTAGGGGTTAGGGTTAGGGTACGCGTTAGCGTTAGGGTAGTTATTAAACCTATCCCACTCTCTAGATACCCCTTAGCACGTAAAGGAATATTATTTGGGGGTCCAGCCATGGAGAAGAGTTTAGACACTAGGATAAAATAAGGAACACATACATTATAAAGAAATCACATTAGGATTCTCTTTTTAAGCTGTTCCTTAAAACACTAGTGCTTAGGAAATCTATTGGAGGCAGAAGCAGTCAA